>NW_013667063.1:101918-105242 GCF_000517525.1 Limulus polyphemus
CAAAGTTATACTTCAGATACTTCATTGAAGTATAGACAAAAATCTAAGAACATATAATCAATGTGAAATAAGACCACTCGACTTAGAAATCACTCTTCTATCCATCGAAACATCCAACCGCTTTAACAAAACACAAACTAACCATAACTCTATTCAACAATACTTTCTACTTTATAAGGTGTCCGGCATGGCCAGGTGGATAAGGCGCTCGACTCGCAATCTGTGGGTCACGGGTTCGAATCCCCGTCCCACCAAACATGCTCGCCCTTTCAGCCGTGGGGGCGTTATAATGTGACGGTCAATCCCACTATTCGTTGGTAAAAGAGTTGGTCAAGAGTTGGCGGTGGATGGTGATGACTAGCTGCCTTCCCTCTAGTCTTACACTGCTAAATTAGGGACGGCTAGCGCAGATAGCCCTCGTGTAGCTTTGCGCGAAATTCAAAACAAACAATCGTTCTTGTAAAATTGAAAATGCATCTAATTTTAAGGATTGTTTTGATCAAACCACAATATTACGTTATTGTCAAGCCAAATGTATTTTATCTTCACATAAGGATTTGGGTTCCTCAACAATGAATATATCACCTTAACCTTCAAATTACCGACTTGTTTACTTATTGTTCCCTTACGATGAGGTTATGTAATACATATTACTGAGTGATTTTATGCTTTAGCGTGTCATAACACTCAGCATAGAGAACTAACCAAAACTGAGGAACACTATTATTTTCTGAAACACATAGGAAATCCCAGCAGTAATAAGTGGAACTAATTCAAATATATTGCCTATTTCGCTATGTTTTTATTTTAAGTATGTAAAAATTTATGTATAAATCATATTCTAAATTTAAACATATGATGGAATCAGCTAAAATTTATGACATTTTTATTATCTTCTTATAATAACGATCATAATAACGTGCGTAACTACAAACAAACAAGAAGATATTCAAATCGTTGGCATAAATAACTAAAAACAAAGATCCCAAAATGACTACTAGAAACATTCTTCTGATCATTAATAACTTCATTTATTACCTTCTTTTCATCATCCACGTCTTAAACGTTTCATAGAAATCTAGTTTGCTAATTAAATTTTTGTGTAGTATCCAACTAAAGACTTTCTGAAAATCATGGTACACAAATTCTCTCGGGTGCTTGCATATAAAAAAATAGGACAAGACCTGTAAACAATCCAATAAATTTATTAGGCAAGAATAATCACTTTTAACACCATAATCAACGTCATTTTAAAAACTGAAATTTCAAGGCGCTTTTTTAAATGACCTTTGGCAATATATTCTAACATCTTGCTAAAAAATTTGTTTTGTTTGAATTTCGCACAAAACTACTTGCTAAAATGGAATGACTAAACGACGTCGATTCAAATCGTGTCATGTATGTGGCTATTCTTGAGAGTAAGTCGTTTTTATCTATTTTCACGTATAAATGCTTTTACGTATAAATTTACCTGCAAATTTAATGTTCAATTTGTTTCCTTCGCTTTAGCAACACTTTGACTTTTGAAAGGAAAAGTTTTTTTTTCATTCTTTTTTAATTGTAGGACATATATTTCTTGGTCCCAACGAGATTGTGTATATAGTTTAAAAAGAAAAGAAATACTTTTCATTTTCTGAGCCGTTGGAAAACATTATATTCCCATGAAATCGGAGTATGCAGACATCTTTTCTTTAGCTCATAATTTTCTTTTGTTATCCAGTTATTTTATTTAATTAATATCTTAGGTCTAACGCTTTCTGCTCTAATCTTCTACAAATATATTTTGCTGTCTGTAGTGAGAGTCTTGATCTAATGCTTTATCGTGCCGAGATTGTAAATTCGAAGGCTCATGGTCCACAGCCCGTTACCGCAAAAGCGCGCTTTACACTTTGGTGTCGTGGATGTGCTGAAAGAGTGCATGGTAGTCAAATCCAACTATTCAGTCAGACTAGAGTATCCCATGAATTGGCGGTGGGTGTTGTCGACTAGTTGCCTTCCCTCTAGTCTATCGGTTCAAAATTAAGATGACTGTGAGAATATAGCTCTTTGAGTATCTTACGAAAATTCTGAAATAAAATATCTTTGTTTCCCTTTATTATTTAATTTTCTTTTATATATATTTTTGTCACTTCATACTTCCCGTAATTCTAAAAATTGTAGGTAGTACAGTAAAGTAGGAAATGTATAGACCGCAAGTCATTAGATGCAATTCAGTTGTGTTCTGCATAGAATAACGTGTGTGTTTTTTTATAACAAAGCCACATCGGGCTATCTGGTGTGTCCACAGTGTGGAATCGAACCACTTATTTTAGCATTATAAATTCCTATACTTACCGCTGTCCCACCGGGGGACTCATAAAATAATGATAATATCTTCTGATCAGAGTAAACTATGCGCATAGATTTGTTTGTTTGTTTGGAATTAAGCACAAAGCTACACAATAGACTATCTGTGCTCTGCCCACCACGGGTATCGAAACCAGGTTTCTAGCGTTGTAAGTCCGCAGACATGCCGCTTGTGCCACTGGGGGACAGGCACATAGAGCGAAACTAAAAATTATCCTGGCAGTCTGTAAAATTAATTAAATTGGCTTTTCTTGCGTGCTAGTTTTGCAAATTGTAAAATTAATACTTTACTTAAATGTAATTTTTCGTACACTTATTCTCAAATGAAACCTAGAAAGGAAAAGAGATTTAGAAAAATGTAACTAAGAAAAACTATATTTTGTTTTGGTGTGAAAGTTCTTGTGCCTAACTCTCATTTTATACCGTTCAAATTGTTTCCTAAACTTTCAAGAAAATTTCAAATGTTAAAGTTACTGCTTCACATGACGTCAAATCTACGTCTAGACAAAATTAAAAACTGTCTAAAAAATGAATAGTAAGTGTGAGACGCTGACTATCATGGCACTGAATTAAACCTCGTTCATAATTTTCTCGAGATAATTCGGAAACCATTCATGTTTCAAAAATATTTGGCAGTTTTAATTCTAGCCGTATTTTTAATTATTTGTTTGGATTTATTAAAATGTTATCATGTATTACAATCAATGTTCGCTAGATGGCACTAAAATGTTGTTTGTACTGGTCCACATCGGATTTATTGTGAATGATGCATCATAAACACTTCCTGTTCTTTACTGTAGTTTCATTGTTTCTTATCTGCTCATTTGTTAATTTCCCGTTAAAAAATTCTTTCCGAAAAACTTCAGGGATACAAGTCCTTTCTTAATTTAAACTAGTTTATTTTTTCTCGTTACAAACTTTGTAATACACTTAATTTCCCCAGTCACTTTAAACTTAAGTACTTTTATAAACACACGC
>NW_013667063.1:105591-108217 GCF_000517525.1 Limulus polyphemus
ATTCACACACTTTACTTACGGTGCCTACTGCTCGCTTGACTCGATTATCTCAATTATTTCTCTTCCATCTACAATTATTTGCCGGGCTTATATACTAAAATAGAGGGCGCGTAGAAAAGACTAGAGTTGCCAGGAAGAGTCATGATCCTTCTAGAAATTCATCACGTGTTACCTGCGTCACGTGACTTCCGCTGTCGTAACAATATATATCACATATATATCCAGATATGTAACATTTATTTATCTTGTACAAAAATATAAAAACAGATGAATAAAAACTTATATTTCATTATTACATAAGTATAGGTAATCAAAAAGCAAAATAAAATACTACTTTATTCTTACTTCATTTCCAAATAAAAGTCTGACATGGAATGGATTAGATATGTTTATCCACGAAGTAATATTTACAATACATGAATATTTTAAAGCCTAATAATTTTGAATCGTTGCAGCAGTTTCGGTGGAATGGGATGTCAGAATAGCTAATAAGCAGCATTCAGAAGGACTTTAGAACGATTTTTTTTTTCATCTTACTATCTAGCTTAGTTTATTTGATAAAACTACTCTTTTTTTAAGACACTATTGTGGATTTTGTTAGTTTGACTTTTCGTAATATTACGTAGAAAAAAGGTAATTATAATGACATTAATGAAGAAATCATAAAAAGAGATTAATAACTGTCGTTGTTATAGAAAGAAGAAGAACACGGTAGTGGGCAGCTTTCGTATTTGGTGAATTTGTCTAGTAAAGTTCTTTAGAAGTTGGTTTAGTCATAGAAATTGCGAATTTAAGACTATGAATCATGATTATCATAAAATAAGAGCATCACAATTCATAAAATCAATTATAGTATAGGTAAAACCCATGGTAAATTAAACATAAAACAAAATGAAAATAGTTAGAATAGAATAACAGCAAATATTCAGGGTTTGGTCAAAAAATAGAAACACCTACTGAAAGAGGATCTAATCTACAAAAAATACCACCAAATAACTAATAAAAAACTAAACGTGTAATAGAAATATTACAATATCACTAAAGTAAGAAAAATCGAGACCTCCCTATCCCTTACATCTAAAATTTCCTGAAAATAAGTAAAAAATTCACATGCGGGCGTGCTATAATTCTTGAGTCATCATCATCCATAAATTGTTAAACCAAATTTAGGTAAACTATTTATGTTTTTTTTTAAACACTGGAACGCGCTTTCAATTTGGGGGTGGGGCAGTATTGCAGAGTTCTGCCGATTTAAGCATTACCTTCTACTCGAGTACGACAAAATTTTTGGCTGTTACAGCAACACTGCATTTTGTAGAAATGTTTCATGCGATATTGAACGGGAACATATGATTTCGAATACAAGAGTGAGAATCAGAACTTATTGTACAAAGAAGTAAAAGTTCACTAACGTTTTATTAGTTATTTCTGTCACAAAGAAAGATAAGCGTTTTCGTGCCCCTCCCTCCTGGGAGTACTTAATTCTACATCAGTCCGATTCTGATTGTAATTTGAAATAATCTTATTCATTTTTTATATGAGAATGTACTTAGATGTAGGAAACAAGTGTTGGATTTGAAAATGAACTTAAATAAACGACAGGCAAAAGCTCTGAACAAAAGCTCGATTCATCTATGAATATTTTCATAACCAATTACAAATTTATGAACAACTAAATATAACATTTCCTAAAGAATTTTAGTTCTTATTTACATGATTTCTGTGATCCACAGTTCTCAGTTCAAATCAAAAAACGACTTACATTATTGGGAATTGTTGAATGCACATATACGCAAGTAGTTATATAAGTTATTTAAGGCTTTTGTTCTAGCAATTTAACTTTCAATTTTACAGTGTATTTTTTAGTTTATACAATTTAAGTTATCCAGTATGTTTTAGATCATTTCAGGTTTTATTTGGTTATTGCTTAAGTATAAAATTAAATAATGGATTATCTGTGCTCTGCTCACCACGGGTATTGAAATCCTATCGCTGAGCTATTGAGGGGCGTGCTTATTCTTAAGATTGTTTATAGTTAAATTTTTTAAGTTTTTATTTTTATGTTGATTGTTTAGCAGAAACGCCGTCCTACTCATTAAAAAACAAATTTAGAAAAAGTGAACATTTTCTAGGAAGTTCTGCACGGGAAAAGTATTAGGATTGTGCTGATATGAACTGTAATGTTTTTATATATTAAAAGTGGTACACTTTATTGAAAGAATAAAATTTTTAGTACTATATTTACAAATTACACCAATAAAGATATAATCAAACCCTCACGTAAAGTCCTAGTGAAAGTCGTGTTCTCGTTGTGAGGAGAGCACTTTTACTTAAAACTGAATTCTGTGATAAAGAGATGGTTGTTGCACATACCATAGTTATTTTCTGGAATTGTCTGAATCTTGAATACCTAAAGTGTGAATTTTTTTATGAATTTGTTTGTGGTGCTAATCAATAGATGGCGCTACATTGTATTTATTATTTCTGTCACATACAAGATCCATATATATATATATATATATAGTCGGATGTTGGTATTACGTTTGGTGACAGTATTTCTTGGTAGGCAGTATTTTAGTTAACAACGACCGATGTCTGTTAGGTTTACTTTCTTCGTTAAGTAATT
>NW_013667063.1:109042-111771 GCF_000517525.1 Limulus polyphemus
GTCGGCCGAACTCATCACTAACTACAACTTTACCCGTTCGTTCTAACTAACGTTAAGTACGGCGTTATCGACTTCTTGTAGAAGAATTACTAAGAAGAAAGTAAATACTACAGACATCGTCGTTGTTTAACTAATATATATATATATATATATATATATATATAGACGCTACGTCCATTATAGTAAGATTTCATTCATGTTAAAAATGTAATCTTATTTAAATGTTTTAGCTTTAACAATTCCATATTTTTACATTAATTTTCAATTGTTTTCGGGTTTTGAACTGACTTTAAGTGCGTCCGCTAAATGCGAAAGAAATGTGTTAATTGTCAATAATAAATACTTTCATTACAAGAGTTGTGAATATGTATGTTTGGTATATCATTACTGGTAGAAATGGCAGTTATTTATAATCATACTTTTACCGTCGTCACCTTTATAATAGCTTAGTATTCATGAACTAGTGCAACCTTTATAAACATGCAAATAAAACTGTTTTTATTTTGCTTATATACAGTTTCTAACAAAAGATGATACAAAGCACTCAGACCGTCTAAATTGATCTCTGAGAAGTGTACAGTATGTATGAGTACATATCGGTATATATTCGTTCTAGGACACATCTTTCCCTTTTTGAAATCTTTAATATCAGAGACATGAAGACTCGTCTTCGAAAGAAAAAAAATGCCTTAAATGATTACAAGTTTATCTCGATTACGTGTGAGTAAATTATATGCCGATTTATTTTTTTTAGTCTCATCTTAACTAGGTATACTTTGATATTTCATTGGTTTCAGAAGCTAGGAAGTCCAAATTCTTCTGGGCGAAAGTCTTGTAGACTATTCAACACTAATGTAGCTTTTCCACAGAGGGCAATATCAATATCCTTTGATGGCACCATGATTACTGGCATTCCCGCGGCAACAGCTGCTTCTACTCCAGCAACCGAATCTTCGAAAACTAAAGTCTGAAAAGAAGTTCAATTTAAAGATAGTTTATGTTGTTATTTACAGCAACTTTTTTTACCTCTTCATGCTTTTGCATGACATTGTCAACAATAAGATCAATTCCAAAATTTATGAACAGGGTTGTTTTGTAATGAAACACTATTTTTCAGCACACATAATGATCTTCCCATTTCTGCAAGTAATATTTATTTTCCTTAAAATGCCTTAAGAAGTTTCCGGTTTCTTAGTTATTTAAGTGCTTAATGACAAACAAAATAATAATGAATGAAAACCTAAGTTTCAAGAATAATGTCAATGATAAGGTAATTCCCTGCATTTGTCAACCGAAAAATTCATCCTAACATTAAGAAAGCTACATGTGACACAACTGAGAAGTTAATTAATAGCGTTGTCACTTTGTGTTTTGGAGTCTATGTAAGAGAAAAAAAAAAAATGTAAATACTATTATTATTAAGCCTAATTATCTCTATATTTGCTTAATTTATTTTCTATTTAACGATGACTTATTATATCACTCCCTAGAGATCTTTTAATGCGCTTAAAACTTCCTTGTGCTTTTGTTGGGTTGGTTGTTGTTAAGCACAAAGCTACATAATGGGCGATCTGTATTCTGTACACCATCGGTAACGAACCGCGGATTTTAGCGTTAATTTTTTCCTTACCAAGAAAAGCAGTAACTTCAACTAATATCCAATCACTCAGATTTTTAAAACCTTTATATATATCCATATCTTTAAATAAATTGTTGTAATTGTAAAATTTCCAAAATATATGGGATTCTATCATACCTCTTTTGGTTCTGCTTTTGTCTGAAATCGTGCCTCACAGACTAGGAAAGTGTCTGGAGCAGGTTTACATTTTTTTACTTCTGGTTCTTCTCCAGCTAAAATAATAGGATGAAAAAGGGAGAAAAAGTCTTTTCTTTTGGAGCTGACACTATCGAATATGGTTCGCGTTGCACTACTAGCAATAGCTGTTGGGATGTGATGGTTGAAAAGATGTCGAACAAGACGTTCAACCCCTGAAAAAAAAGTAGTAGTAATGAGTTAAGATACTGTGCATTACCATTTAATCCAAACACAACTAAATTAGCTGCTCAGAAAAACGTCACGAATCAAGTTTTAGGGTCATACTTAGAGTAAAATTTCGATAAAAAAACAAAACAAACTAATTAAACTTCTATCTATCTTTCATATTTACGATCTAGTAATAGAGAATTGACAATACCGAGTTATATGCAAAATGTAATGTGTTTGTCATCTTGTTTCGTCTTTCAGTTCTTAATAGTGTCATTCATAAATGCCTCAAGGACATTTGAAAATAGACTGATGATACTGGCTCCTTGGAAAATTATAATTTACAAAAGTAAAAGATTATTTGTCTAAGCTTAACGATCTAGTAAAGTCGGATGTTGTTACATTGTGTTAAACAACCAAATTTCAGCATCATTATACCAACAGTAAGGACAACCAAGACAAACTTCGTTCAACTCACAAGGTTTTAATAATATTAGGTATATCAACAGTCTCATTTTATCGACATAGCTTGAAATATGGGTTCACATTAATTCAATTTATCCTATAGAACATTATTTTATATGCATTTTTCACTTATTAGCAAATTGATATAAGCAACTCCATGAGCCACAATCTTCGCACGTGGTGACCATGTATTCTTCGTCTCGTTCAACTAAGATCATCTACTCATCTCCTTGTCCTTCTTGGAGGTAGGACTCTTGCCACTTTATTCCTCGGGTTTCGT
>NW_013667063.1:112016-113333 GCF_000517525.1 Limulus polyphemus
CTCTCTCGCCTAACTCCGTTTCCAGCTTGTACAATCAATAAAGTCTCAAAACCTTTTTGGTTATACCCATCCATGCCTTTAAATTACCTCACGTTAGCAGGATGAAGATGAGCAGAAAGCCTCTTCGTTTGTCTTTTCTTCTTAGGAGTAGTTACAAACCGAAACATCTGCCAAGATTATTTAATTTAATTATTATGTTCAGTATTATTGTGAATATAGATTATGTCTTCTAGGACTGAAATACCGTACGATGAGCCTGTAGAAACCAATGTTTCGGCTGATCAAAGATACTCCATGTGAAAAATTGTGCTAAAACTCCATATGCCAGTAGTAACTATATGTAAGACTCTATAGAGGATGCGTGAAACTGAAATTGTTAATAATAGAAATGATCAAGGCAGAAAACCAAAACTCTCCAAAAATGAGATTAAATATCTCAAGATATATTACTGGTTTAATACAGATTTTCACACCGACCTTGCCGTAAACCTCGAGACTTTAAGATACATTTAGCACAAAGTGTACTTGATGGATGTGTAGCTATTCAATAACCGCTGTTGAGTAGAGATAAACAAGACTAAAGATAGAAATGTGCAACAGACCACAAACAGTGGAATGAGTAAAACTGAAGATATGTTTTTACAGATTGAATCTAACTTCGAATTGTTTGGCAAAGATCAATAACAATTTGTTCAACGGTTGAAACGAGAAAGGAATCACAGTCATTGTACAACCTCTACAGTGGAGCATTGTGTGGTGGGATCGGTACAAGCTTCAGGCTGCATCTCAGCCAATGGTATCAGTGACCTACACAAAACTGGCGACATCCTGACTGTTAGCAAGTACACGCACATTCTGATCTGTCATGTCTTTCTCTCGGGGACATACTCATTGGGTAGAGATTCATTAATAATACAATGATTCCAAGCATACAGTAAATGTGGCAAAATATCTTGACAGTAAACAGGCTGATGGTACACTCACATTTATATTGTTACGTCTCCGTTCGTTAGTTAATTTTCCGTAAAAATTCTTCCGAAGAATTTTACCGATACAAGTCCTTTCTTAAATGGAACTGGTTTATTCTTTCTGAATACAACTTTACGATACACTTAATTTCAACAGTCGCTCTATAACAAACGCTATAATTCACAATGAACTTCTCACGTGCTCAACAATATTCTTACTCATTACCTTCCTTTGCTTCTTGGGCAGTCTTATATATATACACTGAGTGGTCACAAGTAAATAGACACCTAATTTTTAGTCATTTAACTGATTTATGCTAAACTAATTTGTGTTCACAGAGCACTATAT
>NW_013667063.1:114207-115611 GCF_000517525.1 Limulus polyphemus
AACGCACTTGATGATGAATATCATCCATCCTTTCCGATAACACTTTCACAAACTCTGACACATTCTCAGGCAACTCTTAATAAGGTGGGCGTCCTGTTAACAGATCCACTGGCAACCGAAGTTCACGACCAAACATCAACTTTGCTGGAGTGAATCCATTGGTTTCATGCTCTGCTGTCCTATAGGCCATCAACAGTGGAGGGAGTAAGACATCCCAGTCATCTTGACGGCTATTACAAAACTTTGCCAATTCCTGTCCCAATGTCCAGTTGTACTTTTCTACCATCCCATCAGACTATGGGTGAAGTGGTATTGTTCTGGTCTTTCGTATGCCAAACAACTTGCAGCATTCTTGGAACACAGCTGATTCAAAGTTACGGCTTTGATCTGAATGCAGTTCATATGGCATACCAAATCTGAAGAACAAATCACTAATAGCCGAAGCTATAGTTGGAGCTTCCTGATTTGGTATTGCATATGCCTCAGACCACTTGGTGAAATAATCCATCACCACACAAATGTACTTGTTTCCAGCACGAGTTTGGGGCAGAGGACCAGCAATGTTGACGGCTACTCTTTCCATTGGTGCACCAACTTGATATAATTTCATTGGAGCACGTCCCTTATGCTTGGGTCCCCTTTTAGCACAACATGTACTGCGTGTTCTGCCCCATTCTTCCATATGTTGTCTCATACCTATCCAGTAAAATCTGTGTCATAGGTGACTCAATGTTTTCTTAACTTCGAGATGTCCTCCTGTTACAGTATAATGGGATTGACGCAACACAACTTCCCATAACTTTCTCGGTATAATCGTTTGCCAGGTCGTCACTTTCCCATTTACGGAGTAGAATACCATCTTCAAGCCTCAACTGGTCCCATTGTGCCCAATAGTTCTTTGTCACAGGGTTTAAACTAGACACCTTCTCCCAAGCAGGGCGCAAAACACTTGCTTTTAGAAAATCAATCATTGGCTTCAAATCTTGGTCTTTCTCCTGTTCTGCTTTGATATCTAGATTTGGTTCCACATCACCATCATCAACTCTGTTAATCGGCTTGACTTCAGCTTGATGGCACCTGGTTAGTTCAACCTCTCTTTTGCAGCAATGTCTGCAGCCATTTTTGCAGGATCTTTGGCTCAGTCCATCAGCATTACCATGGGATTTTCCTTCTCTATATTCAATATTATAATTATACTGGTTTATTTTTCCAATCCAACGTGCTAGTTGTCCCTCTGGGTTCTTTAATGATCTTAACCAGCGTAATGCAGCATGGTCTATCCTAATGGCAAACCTTGAACCATAGAGGTAAGGGTGGAAATATGTCAGACTCTTTACTATAGCAAGGTGTTCCCTTCGTGGTACAAAATAGTTCCTCTCTGGTCTACTCAAAACCCTACTGAAG
>NW_013667063.1:116409-117559 GCF_000517525.1 Limulus polyphemus
AATGGCTTCCATATGTGGTCTTCCATATGCCAAACAACTTGCAGCATTCATGGAACACAGCTGATTCAAAGTTACGGCCTTGATCTGAATGCAGTTTTTATGGCATACCAAATCTGAAGAAGAAAACACTAATAGCCGAAGCTACAGTTGTAGCTTTCTGATTTGGTATTGCATATGCCTCAGGCCACTTGGTGAAATAATCCATCACCACACAAATGTACTTGTTTCCAGCACGAGTTTGGGGCAGAGGACCAGCAGTGTCGACGGCTACTCTTTCCATTGGTGCACCAACTTGATATAACTTCATTGGAGCACGTCCCTTATGCTTGGGTCCCCCTTTTAGCACAACATGTACTGCATGTTCTGCACCATTCTTTCACATCTTGTCTCATACCTATCCAGTAAAATCTCTGTCGTACGTGACTCAATGTTTTCTTAACTCCGAGATGTCCTCCTGTTACAGTATCATGGGATTGACGCAGCACAACTTCCCGTAACTTCCTCGGTATAACTGTTTGCCAAGTCATCACTTTCCCATCTCTGGACAAGAATACCATTTTCAAGCTTCAACTGCTCCCATTGTGCCCAATAGTTCTTTGTCACAGGGCTTAGACTAGACACCTTCTCCCAAGCAGGGCGCAAAACACTTGCTTTTAGAAAATCAATTATTGGCTTCAAATCTTGGTCTTTCTCCTGTTCTGCTTTGATGTCTATATTTGGTTCCACTTCACCATCATCAACTCTTTCAGTCGGCTTGACTTCAGCTTGAAGGCACCTGGTTAGTTCAACCTCTCTTTTGCAGCAATGTCTGCAGTCATTTTTGCAGGGTCTTCGGCTCAGTCCATCAGCATTACCATGGGATTTTCCTTCTCTATATTCAATACTATAATTATACTGGTCTATTTTTCCAATCCAACGTGCTAGTTGTCCCTCTGGGTTCTTTAATGATCTTAACCAGCGTAACGCAGCATGGTCTGTCCTAATGGTAAACCTTGCACCATAGAGGTAAGTTTGGAAATATGTCAGACTCTTTACTATAGCAAGGAGTTCCCTCCGTGTTACACAGTAATTCCTCTCTGGTCTACTCAAAACCCTACTGAAGTAGGCCACCACATGTTCGTTTTCGCCCACTTTCTGAGACAACACTCCT
>NW_013667063.1:118540-119988 GCF_000517525.1 Limulus polyphemus
TCTACAGCTTGATGCTCACAAGGGTTTGCTGAGATGCATAATCTATGACAAAGTTGCACCTTTGGCCATCCAGCTTCCCTGTCACGTAGATACTATATGCGCTTGCCATTTTACACTTAGCTGTTGGGACTTTTACGATGAAAGTTGGTGGGCGTCCCTCAGCACCAACCACTACTGGTTTCCCAAAGCTGACTTATTGGTGGTATTCTTCTTACACTGGCTCCTCAGATGTCTTTGCTCCCCACAGTTCCAACAGCCTTTCTGGGTAGCATCCTTTTCTGCTGTATCATCTCTCCTGTGTTTAAGTTGCCAGCATTGAGCTCTCTTGTGCCCAGGTTTGTTACAGTGCCAGCAAAGTCCCTCAAACTTCTCTGAAAGCTGACCTTTTCTGGCCTTGAATCCAAATGACTGTACCAACCTTGGTACCTCTGTGCTGGACTTAACGTAGGATTCAAATTCAATAGCTCTGGCCATTGCATCCTGCATGGTAGAGGGGTGTGCTTGTTTCACTTGTATCTTAAGTTGTGGACTGTCCAAGGCATCTACGAACTGATCCCTCAGCAACAACATGAGAAGATCGGGTGGTGCAGTTGGGTAGGCCTTGTGTGCCATGCTTTCCAAGTCCTGTGCCAGCTCTTCTGACTGATTTTGGGTTCCGTACCTGAGTTCTAGAGCCGCTACCAGTGCTCTATGGTTGTGTCTGTCGTCTGCTGACAACTGTACAAGTATTTCCAGTGGTTGTCTTTTCACGCTCTTTGCCAGATATACTGCTTTCTGCTCCTCTGTCCATCCGTTCATCTCTGCCAGTAGCTCAAATTGTGCTCTATATGCTTCATACGGTGCCTTCCCATCGAATTCCTGTGGCTTCCTTCGTACTGGATCACTCCTGTTACTGACATTCATATCTGGGATGTGACTTCCAACAGGGCTGAAGATGTCTGCATTAGGGTTTAGCTGCGGGATCTGGAAGGGGCTTGCCATTGTCTGTGGCTGATTAAGTTGACAGTTAATGTATCCTCCTTGTGTAAAAGACAGTAAATCATCCTTTAATGTATCTAATTCGCTTTTAAATTTACTAATGTTTTCCATTTGTACTTCTTGCCACTGTTGTTGACTTTCCTGTAGTTGCTGCTGGCTTTCTTAATATTTCCTTTCTTGTTCCAGTTGCCACCTGCTGTAATCTCTCTTCTTGTTTATTTTCTCGTTCTTCTTGTTTCTTTTGCATTTCTTGTATTGCTGCCATCAAGCCTGCTAAGTTTGATTTGCCGCATCTCGTTTCCATTTTTTTTTCATCCCACTTCTGACACCAATTTGTTACGTCTCCGTTCGTTAGTTAATTTTCCGTAAAAATTCTTCCCGAAGAATTTTACCGATACAAGTCCTTTCTTAAATAAAACTGGTTTATTCTTTCTAAATACAACTTTGCGATACACTTAATTTCAACAGTC
>NW_013667063.1:120988-131059 GCF_000517525.1 Limulus polyphemus
GACATTACTAGCATCACAATCCAGTATGTACAGCAGTGTACGAAGATCAAGAATGCAGAAGGTCAGTTTGATGCAAATTTTACCTTACAAAATGCGTGGGGACGATTTCCATTTGAGCCTTCTCGTTCACTAATTCAGTGTGGGAGTAGTAGTGGACAACCAGAAAAAATAAAGTTTGCAAAAACCATAGATGTTGGAGAGGGTCTCAAGTTACCGAAGTACACTCAGCAGTTTCTTCAAGGTGCTCCTGTATATTCTCGTATTCTTTTCATGCCCAGTGGAGATTCATTATCACGATTTGGAGCTTTCCACTGTGAAGTCACTAGTGGTGGGGTGACAACCAAAATTACAACATTGAAATTACCCCCTGAACGTATTGCTGAATTTGAGCCAGAGGAGACATACATTGTAGTAAATCTCAATCTACCTATAAGATGGCGTTATAGTGGTGGTGACATTATTGAAAAATGGAATGACCAACTGACGGTCACTATTCCAGCTGCCTCACTTGCTGATGCTGGAATTTATGAGTGCTATTATGAGGGTAGAAGAAATGAATTTGTTCATGGAATTTTACGACTTATTGTTCGAGGGTGTGAAGCAGAGAAATTTGGTCTACTCTGGGATCAGGACTGTCCTATATGCTATAATGGTGGAACTTGTCATGACTTGTGGGGAATGTGTGTTTGTCCACCAGGATTCACAGGATTACACAGCTTGTGGTGATAATCACTTTGGGGCTGATTGCACCAAGATTTGCTCACCAGTAGGGAATGTAGACAGCGGTTGTGCCATTCATCTGTTCTGTAAACCAGATCCCACTTCTGACACCAATTTTTTACATCTCCGTTCGTTAGTTAATTTTCCATTAAAACTCTTACCGAAGAAACTTTACCGATACAAGTCCTTTCTTAAATAAAACTGGTTTATTCTTTCCGAATACAACTTTACGATACACTTAATTTCAACAGTCGCTCTATAACAAACGCTATAATTCACAACGAACTTCTCACGTGCTCAACAATATTCTTACTCATTACCTTCCGTTGCTTCTTGGCCGGTCTTATATATATACAAGACTACCCCAATCTAGTAGTCTCCCGACATTTCATGAAGGTTCGAGAAGGAAGTGGCGTGATACGAGCGTCACGTGACCTGCGTTGTCGTAACAATATCTTCGCTGGCACAAAGTTGTAATATGAATATTCAGGAGTTTCTATGGGGTTATGTAAAAACTCGAAAGGTCAAAAGACGACGAAACTACTTCGCTGAATAGTGGAGAGTAATACAGGATATTTGGAACAACAATCCACAATCGTACAATGATAAGTTGTATTGTAGCATGAAAACCAGGTGTAATGTAATAATAAAGAAATGAACGTAATTTCATGAAGCATTTATTAGACGTTCTGGAATCTTCAAAATTCGATCTTTGGTAAGCTATTGATATAAAAGTACACAGTGGTAAATATATAATATAATTTCATTCGTGTTGTTCTTTATTATTAAATTACGTTTTCCGAAAAAAAAATTAATCAATTACAAGTATTAGTAATGCTCAGTGAAAAGCTAAGGGATCACATAATACTAATGCATCGTATAACTTATTAGCTGCATGTAAACTGCATGTGTGCATTTTTATAAGTAGTGTGCTATGGACAAGTCTAATGCATTTTCACAATCTGGTGGGAGAATGAACCTAACACGATAAATAACACTTTTATTGTACAGAAATCAGACCATATTTGTTTAAACAATTATCTTTTTGAATGCTGGCGTTGTACTAATATTCATCTCTAATTATTACTAATCCGTTGTTTAGCTTAAAATTATCATTGTAGGAAGTATAAATCGGAAATGATGCAGTCCAGCAATGTAGATAAGATCTTTGGTTTGATTTGTTTTGAATTTCGCGCAAAGCTACACGAGAGCTATCTGTGCTAGCCGTCCCTAATTTAGCAGTGTAAGACAAGAGGGAAGGCAGCTAGTCATCACCACCCACCGCCAACTCTTGGGCTACTCTTTTACCAATGAATAGTGGGATTGGCCATCACATTATAATGCCCCCCCACGGCTGAAAGGGAGAGCATGTTTGGTGTGATGGGGATTCGAACCCGCGACCCTCAGATTGCGAGTCGAGCCCCCTAGCCACCTGGCCATGCCGGGCCAGATAAGATCTCTATAGTGTACCATGTCCAAGAGTGAATGCATGTTCTTAATGCCTGAAGTCACTACCTTGTTTCTGCACTTTTTGGTATTGGTCATCCCTACATCATACTTAATTTTTGCAATTTAATTTTATTACTTGTAAACTTAACTCACTGCTACGTAGTAGTTTTCCTTTTTATTATTTCCCCACAAAAATACGTGTGGTAGAAGAACAAAACAATATTACTGTTATACAAGCTGTAAAATGGCAATTATGTGCTCAAATAATGATATAACTCAACTTTAGCAGTTACTTATAAGCATTATAGAGTAACAGATTGAATGCAGTGGCCATTATTTTCTAGGCCCATCCCTACATACTGAGCACTACCATGCTTAGTAATAGCCTGTTTCCAAGTGCTCTTAAAATGCTTTTCTGGCATACTAAAGCCATTGCAAAAGGTGCTCTCATTTTTTGGCTAGCATGGGAGAAGAAGAAAAAAGATGATCACTTTGGCTCTTTACCTACTTCTCAGTTCTCCACTTTAGCAACACTTTTCAATAATATTGGGAGTCTCATGAGCTGTGAAAACTAATTATGGCAATTAGGTGCTCAAATAAAGCTATAACTCAACTTTAGCAGTTATTTGTAAGCATCACAGAGTAATACACTGAATGTGGTGGCCATTTTTTTCTTGTCCCACACCTACATACTGAGCACGTCTGTGCTTAGTGATACAGATAACAGGAATTCAGAGTACTGCTCACAAAATTTGTTTCTGATTTTAAGGCATCAAATACCCACCTGGGTATAACAACAACATACTAGCACATAAATACAGGTGATGAACATCTTAATGAAAAACCACTATGCAGGCTTCTGTGGAGAACCATGGTTACTTCCAAAATTGTTACTGAGTATTTGCTCATGGTTGGAATAATACAACTTTTGGAAAGTTCTTGGCCATCTCCAATATTGGTTGTGAAGAAGAAGAAGAGAAAAAATACCAGAGTCTGTGTAGAATTGATGCAATAAATAGACAAAAGTCTGATTGAAAGACATGCATTGGTCAGTAAACTAAATGTGGCTTCTGACTAATGACCAGTTGAATTGATGAAGAAAGTAAACATACAGTTGCTTTACATCATATTGAAATGAGTTTATAAGTTCACTTTCATCGAGTTGAACTGTGTATTCTAGTATATAATTTGGTATTTTAGTGCATAATAGATATAAACTCAGAAGAGTATGCA
This sequence comes from Limulus polyphemus, assembly GCF_000517525.1. NCBI lineage: Eukaryota > Metazoa > Arthropoda > Merostomata > Xiphosura > Limulidae > Limulus > Limulus polyphemus. The sequence continues at coordinate 124,391 of NW_013667063.1, forward strand.
CTGATTCACATGTAAGTGGAATTTCTCAGTCGCATAGTAGGCTGAGTTGGGGTGTCAAATGATCTTGTGTGGATCACAATGGTAAGGAATAACCAGAGTCTCTTACCTAAAAAAAAAAAAAGACTCTACCTCTCTAGGTTTCTCATACTTTAATTATTGGCCAGTTTCTTCAAGATAGCTTCATCAATGTCTGCATTGGCAAAGTTTGATATGCACTTTGGACTGATAGGTTTATGTGAGCAAGCATTTCAGTCCATGAATTGTATTTTTATCTAAGTAATAGTGTTGGCTTAATCTCATCAAGGCTGTCAATTCATCCTGGATACTGATGCTAATGACAGTAGAATGGGAGTGGATTGTCACAGACAGAAGACAGTATGGAGCATGTACCTGCACATGTGAGTCATACACTAACAGCTTTCAAGTGCTAATGCTGTATGACAAAAATATAGATGCTTGCAATTAAACTACTTGTCAAACATTATTGCCACTACTTATATGGTACAAAGATCATTATTAAATTGGACTATGTATCATCAAAATAGCTGATAAACTTTAAAAATCAAGATGATAAAATTGCACATTGGATAACACAAGTGCAAGAGTTTAACACCAACTACTGCATCAGCAGTGACAATGGAACTATGTAAGTGGTGGCAATCCTACTTATGAGTAACACTTCAAATTACTAGCCAAAAACTTAAGGACAATCAACCAAAAAAACCCAAGACATAGCTGGGGCCCTAATAGTTATGAAATGAGGTGAAGAACAACTGAAAAAAAGGTGAATGTAGTTTTAATTCACATAACACCTTACACAATTAGTTATAAGTGTAAGGATGGTGTGTTGTACCATAATTATTAGACACAGAAACACAGTATCTAACCTGTAATGCAGCTAGTAATCAACATAGCTTGAAGGCATGAAATACTTTGGATTTTGTATAATGCCAGGAATGGAGGGCAATAAAGACTGACACAGATATCCATAATTGTTTGTAAGCAGTTTTTCTGACCACACACAAGTAAAGACACTGTAGCACGTGCACTGCTAAGAGAAACAACTAGACACATCATGGAGAGCTCCAACAGAGTGTTGTAAGTTCTTTTCTGTGGATAGTCATCAAGGATATAGCTAATCTCCTGTTCAAAACTGATTAAATTATTAAGTATGTGCTTACTGTTAACAATTACTTCACTAAGTGGGCTAAAATGTATTCAATGGTTGATATTCTAGGACAGTCTAACAATGAACATGAATAACATGATTCAGAACACCTGGAGAGATGTATATGAATTAAGAAAACAGCTTCAACAGCCAGATGTTTGCAGAATTCTGCAAAGTTTTGGGTATGGTCAAAATGCATACTTCACTATATCATTTTCAGTCTAACAGTTTGACTAAATGGAATATGTTAACAAATCAAGTGAACTCTGAGTGAAACAAGTGGGATGAGCACCTAATATAAGTCGTGATGGCACGTTGTGTAAATAAACAATTGATTTATTGTTCCTTGAATCTTCTGATATTCAAGCAAGAAGTGATCACCTAATGGATTTGATATCTGGTCCTCCTCCCACTGCATATACACTGCAGAACCCAAAGAAATAAGTAGAATGGCTGCATCTTCCAATAGTTAATGTGGATTAAAGTGTTTGGTCAAGGTAGCTGTATGTTACTATGATATGCAAGTATAATGCACACACAGCTTAGTTCTTGGTGTGCTGGTCTGTATCTTACTTTACTTACCTTTTTACTTAATTATGTTCAGTCATTAATTCTGTAACCCTGAGTCTATTTATTATGAAATATATCTTATCCTACTTATTATAAGTTTCTTTTTGACTGCATTTTATTCTTTCTACTTTGAGTTAATCTAGTATTCCTTCTTATTTGCATTATATTTAATTCTGAATATATTTTTATTTTAAACTTATCCTGAATTACAGTTTGATTCAGCCAGATTTGGTCTAGAGGCTAATACACCAAAATGTGAATCCAATAGCCTACTGATTAGAGAAGCCCAAGGCCTGGTAGTAGGTGCTTGATGATAATAATAAGCTATTAAAGATTAAAAATATGCTGAAACCAATACAGAGATAAACTCCTAGGGAAATATCACAATCATTCTTCATATAGCAAATGTGATAACCAAGAAAATAGTAACACAAATAATTAATATGCAGAAAATTCAAGTTACATCTTACAAACGAAAATATGTACAAACCAAATAAAAACCATGTAATAAATAAAGCCAGAAGACAATATAACAAGTATAAGAAATACTCTTGGGAAAACATTTGCTTTTAATTCCAATACAGGGAAGGATGGATCTCAGAAAAAGGCATTTAAGTAGCTTTTTTAATTTTAATAATTTGAAAGCTATTGCAAGTTCATAGCAGTAAATTCATCTAGTTAATATTAGACAGTGGAATAGTCACAAAAAGGATAAAGAGTGTAAAAAAATAAGATAAACTTTTACCAGAGCTTTATACTGCAGGATTTTTGTGTCACAAAGTGAGGTACTATTCTGATCTTGTCACATAAAAAGAAAGGTATTAGGCAACTGTTTGTGTTAGTCTTTTTGTAGCTTTGTGCAAATATCTGAAACACACAAATAAAAAAAAATTTGACTCACAGTTAGTTATTCGTCAATTTACTTTAGTCCTGAATGTCATTTAGTTTTATCTTTCTCAGTTCATCTATTTTGTGTTTTACATGTTCCTATTAAGTAGATTTGTTTTCATTATTTTCAGTTTTTAAATATACTATTTTATTTTCAGTATAAAATAATAACATTCACATTTATGATTAGTTTACATTCTGAGTTGATCTAAATGTTTATTTTTAATTTCATAATTTTGTTTAGTTTTACTGGCTGTTAAAGCCTTTTCATTTAATACTTTTGGATTTTTGACTGTGAGTACATCAAGGATATCATTAGTGCTGTCTAAGAATGTGCCTGGTGTTAAAGGCTTTAATTTGAGCATTTAAAGTTAACTTTTGAAGGTTTGAGCTCAGAAGAATTGAGGTAAAGAAGTGTTTGTGGTAGCCAAATTTTACCCTTCTATAACTCAGAAAGTATATATATACTCTGATATATCTAGGAACGTTTTTCCATGGAGGTGTTATGCTCTCAACTCTCACCTTTTAAACAAGGTGTTTGTGATAGATGTGCTTCAGTTCTCACCTTAGGCAAATATTACATACCATAATGGTAATTCTGTAGAGCTTGTATACACTTGCCATGCTTCTGTACCATCTCTCTCTCTTCCTTGGGGTGCTGGAGAGATTTGTGTAAGTTAGTAGAAGCTGTGAATTCATGTTCACTTGATTGTGAACAATAAGAAGGGGATCACTGATACAAATAATATAGGACCATAGTCTACCACAATTGGACTTTTATTTGACCTAAAAATATTGTATGGACATAATCCTTCTGTTCTTTATGGAGTAAAGGCAATTCTTCAATTGTGTTCTTCCTCTACTCCAGCAGTCAGAACAGTTCCAATGATATACATTGTAAAACCCCAGCAAGTTTTGTAAGCACATAAGTAATAAAGATTTCCCCCCCTCTTTTTCATTGCTATACACATTTGACTTATTCTGTCATAACTAAGTCTTTCCAGGCCTCCCATATTTCAGACTTAATACTTACCTGTTGGTTCCATTTTTACCTTCACCATTTGTCTAATAGATACGCTTCATCTTGCTAATGTGCTGGCTAGTTGTAATATTTCTGAAGCATGTTTTTGGTCCTATCTTCTACAGCATTGAATATATAACTAAGATTTTGCCTAGTTGCTTTTTCAGACTTTGCTATGAGGCCTTTTAAACTGAAATTTTCACAACCTAGAATTCACATTTCCCTAGTATCTTTCTAACATCAAGAAACTATGTTCTTGGGTGATTCACTGACAAATCAATTAACTGCTTCTACCTACCAATAGATAAACAAGTGTGCAAATGACAAATACCTATCTTAGCATAAAACAAGCAGATACAATAATATTTACTTCTGCTTCATAGTAAGGCATAATGGATAAATTGGAATGACTAACTACACATACTAGCTTTATACCCGTGCTCAGCTGCAGGGTTCAAAGGCCCTCCTCATGACATACAAAGACCCCAATGTACCAAGCAACCTACTCTATTATCCCCAATTACTTCTATAGATACCTAGAGGTGAGGAGTCTCTGCTCAAAACAAACTGTAGTATTTTTAGGTAAAACTGATTTCCCAACAAGTATCAGATAGATAAACTCACATAACAGCAGATTTGATCAATAAATAAGAACAATATTGTATAATTGATAAATTGACTAAGTTTTAAGTTGTATGACAAGTTAACAGATTGGTCACATTTGAAGGACAGTGAAAACAATCTTTATTTAGCAAGAAAAGAAAAAAACAGTGTGTACCAGTGTAAACAAGTGGACAGTTGTCTCTACTGGATTAGTAAATAGCTCATCAGCTTTCCTCAGGATGAATCTCTGCCAAGCTAGTCACAATGAAAACCAACCAGAACTGAGCTAAGAAAACATGCCTGTTTTCAACAGATAACCTTGGCTTCTTTGTGCAGTCAAAACATCACCTCATGAATTTTGTTCTCTCACAGCATTGGTAGGTTGTTTTGTTCAACTCTACTACTAAAATATATTACACTACTAATTCTTTCAACCCTTATGCTATATGTTACTGCAACATTCTCTTGGGAAGAATAGACATTACCAACTGTAGAGAACAAGGCAAAAAGCAAGTAGAACATGGTAATATCAACAACTTTTTGAACCATGTGTTTATATTCAAACTGCATAGAAACTAAGAAATGAGAAATTGAAAGTTTCCTATGTCATTAAAGCAGGTAGATAACATATGTCAGCATATCACTAAACCACATTAGGACACCTGCCAACATTATCTGAACATGTGTGCCACATTTGGTTGCAATAGATAGAGTTGGAATCATAGTTCCTTGCAATCATTAGTTGCACAAACTAAGGATAACTGTAACTGGTGGAGGTTGACAATCAGAGGCACATCCAGTTCTTTTCAGCTGATTATCTATGGTCTGAACCAGAGATGAGGTTGCTGTGCTATGACTGGCAAAGGACTGGGAATCCTGTGGAGACCTTCCCAAGTGTACAATGACTCGACAAGTGCCAAATTCCATGTCAACAACCTTTAGTTGTCCTTGCTTTCATACATTCTTCCTCTTGGCCTTTGTGAGTACATCTATGTTTAGAATAAGCCATTCTTTCAGTAAAAGCATTTCTTTAAATTGAATAACCTCAAGAGATCAAACAAGAGCTCATATGGATATTATGTTTTAGAAACTCTGCAATAAATTCCGATAGCAATGGATGAAAATTTCTCTTTCCTATTTACTTGTAGTATTTTAAGCTATACTGGATAAATCTCTTTTGAACTAGTAACAATAAAAATCAAGTAGAATTGAATGAAAAAAGCATGTCTGAGTTTGATAGATACTGTTCCTTGTCCTGTCACTTCTTGAACTTTATTTTCTCTCACAGCATTGATCAGATTTATCATTCAGACAATATAAAAATCAACCAGCAAAAGATATTGCAATGCTAATCCTTTCAACTCCTATGCTATATGTTACTGCAACATTCTTTCAGGCAGAATAGACATTACCAACTATAGAGAACAAGGCAAAAAGCAAGTAGAACATGGTAATATCAACAACTTTTTGAACCATGTGTTTATATTAAAACTGCATAGAAACTAAGAAATGAGAAATTGAAAGTTTCCTATGTCATTATAGCAGGTAGATAACATATGTCAGCATATCACTAAACCACATTAGGACACCTGCCAACATTATCTGAACATGTGTGCCACATTTGGTTGCAATAGATAGAGTTGGAATATGAGTATAGTTTCAAACATGGTGCCTCCAGGCTCCATAGGGGTGAAAAAATACAATGTAATTTACCAAATTTGGATTCAACAATCCTGAAAACTTATTCCTAGACCCCCCCCCCTCTCATCATGTTTTGGTGATCTTCTGGGTAAGTTTTAAACCCTTCATTACAGATTGAGGGTATAGTGATCTCAAGAGGTTGTACCTGAAATAAAACCCCATTTGACACATATCCCTGGTACTTGAGCATATTTCAAAAGTGGCACATTCAGAATCCCAAGAAAAGCCATGAAATGCAAAATCTGATGCCCTAAATACCCACTCCCAGACCCTCATTATGCTTGGGTGACCTTCTGAATGCATATTTTCCTCCTTTGATATGGGTCTATGCCCTGTAAATAAGGTCACTTGCAGGTCACCCTGCTAAGTTTGGTTCTGCTAGCTCCAAAAACCATAGGAAGTGTTGGAGGACAAACAAATTCACAAACACACAACATGAATTAACATAGGAACTACAGATTTTGTATTTTGACATCTTATATTAAAAAGAGAAATTGATGAACCAAAAACCAACTTTGTCGAAAACGTAAGTCTCTCTTCAGCAACATATGAATGTAAAATTTACACGCATACAAAACTGAAAGTAAAAACTACAAAGTTTCAAGATGGCTGGAGACGGCTTAAATGGGTAATGAAGAAAAACTTTAATATAAGTTTAACATGACAGCAAATGTACAACGTTTCGACAAGGTTTTGTCATCATCACCTGATGATGACA
>NW_013667063.1:131069-134780 GCF_000517525.1 Limulus polyphemus
TTGTACATTTGCTGTCATGTTAAACTTATATTAAAGTTTTTCTTCATTACCCATTTAAGCCGTCTCCAGCCATCATTGGTACCTGATGATGACAAAACCTTGTCGAAACGTTGCACATTTGCTGTCATGTTAAACTTATATTAAAGTTTTTCTTCATTACCCATTTAAGCCGTCTCCAGCCATCATTGGTACCTGATGATGACAAAACCTTGTCGAAACGTTGTACATTTGCTGTCATGTTAAACTTATATTAAAGTTTTTCTTCATTACCCATTTAAGCCGTCTCCAGCCATTATTAGTCTCAAAGTGGGTTCCTCGTCATCGAAAAAGTTTCAAGATATCAGGTAGAAACAGCTTTACACCTGTACTGTACAAATTACATCTAGGAACCATATGAAAGCTTCCTCTAAAAGAAGTTAAAAGTGCTACTTAGTACAAATGTTGTTAGTATCTGGCATTTGTAAAATGTGACACTGGGTGCTACCATTTGTATCCAATTGTTTTATATTCTGTCATTTACAAAAAAAAAATTAAATCAAAAACCCGTAAGAAATTATGCAACCATCTATTAGTCAAAACAAACTTTACTGTCAACTTGCTAGACCCCCTAGTCATACACACATCTTATATCTTCTGAAATTCTCTTTCAAGATGTTTTACTATATTAAACTTGGTTTTCAAAAGTCAGTGACGACTGTCCAACAAGGACAACATATTAAGTTTTGTAACCGATATCCAAATAAAAAATGTACATGCATACACTTAGTGAAATACCATATCTGAACATTAATCTAACCTGGCATAAGAGGTGCTTCAGCGAGTCTTCTTTCATATTCACAATCGCTCTCTAGTTGAAGCCTGTATTCTTCTGGAGTTATAGGAAGCTGTAAAGCCTGCACTACCACTTGACAACTTTCATCTACACTAAGCCCCATTTCTTTCATGTGAGTTTCACGAGTGTATTCTTTACCATATTTTTTACAAACCTTTCTTGCAATTTCTGCATAAACTGGTTCTGAGTCTGCAATCAATAATTACCCAATTGTATGAAAAATGAAACATTCAATAAAACTTCAGTTAAATTACAAGATAATCAAAGATACTCAGAAATAAAACACACATAAAGACAAGAAGAGAAAACGAAAAAACAAAATATTAGTTATTATTACACAAACTGTTGTCTATTTTAGCACAATACTACATAAAAAAACTATCTTGTGCGTGTCCAAATCGAGGATCAAACCCCGAATTTTAGCGTTAAAGCTTTGCGACTCACTGCTGAGCTACCAAGGCATAAATTACAAATAACTTGATAATTAAATGTTAACATAATAATAATACAAATTATTAATAATATTCTATTAACTATAAAAGCAAAGTTAAATATGACAACTTACACCGTAGCTCCATACTGAGAATTTTTTTTATTTTATTCATCAGGTGGAAAATTAACTAAAATGAACAATACACGCAAGTGATTTCACTGACGTTTTCTGTAGTCGCTATGTATTGCAGAAAACATTCGTAGATTTTCTAAATTTAAATCTAGGTTATAACAGTAAATTATTTCAATGTATTCTAATGAAAAATTCGTTGTGACATTCATCATAAACAGTTTCACTTTTTTCGTTTTGATATATCATAATTATCGTCTGATTTCAACAAACGAATACGTTCAATATTTCATGATGACATCCGATACTTCTGTGTACTGTGCATAAACTATCGTGTGTCGCGTAGCGAAAGGGCCTCAGAAGTTATTACGCTGTTGTTAGCTTAAAGTGTAGCTAAAGCACTAGACTTACTAGTACACAGTACTCTGTCAGCTGCGCTGCAGCTTAGAGTAATTATACAAAATATATAGCATACACAAAAACTAGCTTTGTACAATTAAACATAGAGTTTACACTATTAATTAATTATTATTATTAATGGGGCGAATGTGGTAAATTCAAATTTAGCCTAAACTAGAAAAGTTAGATCAAGTTAGTAATGTTCTGCGGTTTCTATTTCTGTCTGAAACTTCAGTACCGTAATTTACATATTTATATGCTTGACAGTATTTCAACACTTGGTTACTTATTTTCTTACCCACAAGCAAGCCATCCAAATCAAATATAACACGGGCAACTCGTCCGTACCTTGCCATATTCAACCGTACAGATAAATGAAAAACAATTATATTATGGTGTAGGTCTAAGACCAGTAAGTACTTTTCCGCAGATAGTGATAGGTGATGTGGTATGGCAAAGGGTGCGGACAGAGGAAAAATGTAACTTACTAAAAAAGAAGTATATTAAAAACCTATTCAAAAATATTTAAATACCTCTATAAATTGTATAGTGGATGTTAATATTAAGCTCGCAATGTTTCAAAGTATGGTCAAACCAATCACACACACAAAAAGCCCTGGAAAAGGATAAATATCACAGGACTCACAGGTAATCAAATTCGCTAAAAAATCGATCATTGTGAAAACAAATAAATACATAATAATGCCTAATATGTAGCAAACTCGAGTTAGATGTTACCGTGGTGAGATGAGACTTAAAAAGATAAAAAAGTGAAAGAAATGTTGTCAGAGTCTGTAGACTCGAGATGAAAGAAAATTGGCAGGGATCTGCGCATAAGAGCCTGGAAACTCTGGGGTCTATTTCCTTGAAAATGGCAAAGCAACCGCTTTGGTTTTGGGCCTAATATACTACAAGGGTCAATTCGGGGGAGTGGAGGGGGAACCTGATCAGCTAAAAATAAGTTTGATAATTTCGATGTATATGTTACAGTTAAAAATATATTGTGTATGTAAAAATTTATATGAACTGTAAATTAAATAAAAAATGAATACAGAAGAGTCACTATTCAGCATTAACTATTCTGTCAATATTAGCATTCAAAATGATCTTAATAAATTTCACAAAAACATATAATGAAAACCCTTTAAAATTGATCAATTGTAAAGTATGACAACGTAAGAGTAAATTTTAAAAAATCATCTATTTGGCAAGATAGATACACGAGATAATGATGATGTTTATGATAATCAAGTATATAATGAAAACACTTTAACACTGATAAATTTTAAAGTAGTACAATCTAGGAATAAACTCTTTGTTACGACAGCGGAAGTCACGTGACTCTGCTGGTGCGTTTGGCGCTAGTAGTATGCGTGACATTTCTCTAATGATCATGAAGGCTCGAGTGCATTCGAGACGCCCTCTTTTTAGCATATAAGCCTAGCGAGAAAAACCATCGCGATTGAAGAGATAGATAATTGAGTCAAGCGAACAGTAGGCAACGTAAGTAAAGTGTGTGAATCACTGTGATTTATAGCTGGTGTTATAAAGGTTGTTAAGTTTAAAGTGACTGTGGAAATTCTGTGTATCACAAAAAAGTTGTGTCGAGAAAGAATAAACTAGTTTTAATCAAGAAAGAACTTGTATTGCTGAAGTTTCTGGGAAAGAATTTCTACGGGAAATTAACAAACAAGCAGATATGCAACACCGTTATCAGCTAATTATACTAATATGCACAGAATTTAAAACACTAAAAGACATCTGATAGTTTATTATTTTTAGTTTTATCTAATAGCATGGTTAAAATAATCTTAAATCACTCTTTAACATTATAGTTTGTTTGTTTGTTATGGATTTCGTGCAAAGCTACACGAGGGCTATCTGCGCTAGCCATCCCTACTTTAGCAGTTTAAGACTA
>NW_013667063.1:134970-156357 GCF_000517525.1 Limulus polyphemus
AAAGGGCGAGCATGTTGGTGTGATGGGGATTCGAACCCGCGACCCACAGATTGCGAGTCGAGCACCCCAACCACCTGGCCATGCCGGGCCATTTAACATTATAGTATAATCACCTTAAAGAGCATTAAATAACTGTTTCTTTTTCACACTACATTTTACTGCAAACAATGTAATGGAATAAAACAACTGTCTCACTTCACACCGTTTTAAAGACAAATTGTTAATAAGCAGACAACCATAGTTTGTATATAAAATGACACTTTTACGATTATTTTATGTCACAGAGGACAAGTGGTGAAGTTCAAATTATGCAGAATAGGGCTCTGTACGTTTTCTTACAACATTACGCAGACATAGGTTCTGTAACTGAAAAGGAAAGATGAAGTACGCTATGATTCACACAACTGCTTTTCACAATTTATTGATAAAAAATTAAGTTACAGTTATACTTTTATTAAAGACTTAAGGGTAAAGTTCCTTGCAATTTATAAAATGGATTCTCAGAAAATGAATAAAATATTCGTTACCATTGTAGGTTACAGAAAGTGAAAGGCAATGTTCATTATCATTTATAAAATTGATTTTCATAAAATGATAACAATATAAGTGACCATTGAAAATTACTGAAACTGAAGAGTAAAATCCCTTGCAGTTCTCAAAATTGATTTAATCAACTTAATGATATAAAAATATAAGTAACGGTTGTAGATGATTGAAATTGCAGAGTAAAATTCACTGTTTTTGTTTTATAATAAAACTAGTAAAGTAAAAACAAAAGAAACAAAAAAGGTGAAAATCACACAAGGTGCTATCACCCAGAGTGTAGTTTCACATCAGACATTAGTCTTTCCGAATAGTATCTTTCGCCTTTGCCAGGTATTTTTGCTTTTTTCCGCAAGCTCCGCCTGGTGTTAGCGAAAGTCTCAAGTCACCTCGGATAGATCGTTTTTGTTCCTTTACCTTCTTCGTGTTGCCACATAGCCAACGATTCCATCCATATTTCTACATGTGCTTAGAAGTGGTGCTTAACACTATTTTTGAAGGGTATGGTGGGTCATAACCGAAACGCTAGGTGCTGCTGTCATTCAGCTTAAGAAGCTGATAGCTTTTAGAAGGCCTGCAGATCAATAAAGAAGTTGAAAATGGTAAAAATGGAAGTAGAAGCTGATTTCCTAGATTTTAATTCCAGGCAAGATTATTTTTCTGTTGGAGGGGATGACTTGAATGTTGTGATCCAACCAGATGTTGGTGCACAGTCACAGTGGTGATTGTGAGTGACACACAAACTTCCAACGGGACAATTATCGAAGGTACTCTCCTTTGGACATGATGGAGTAGTGTCGGAGGTGTTGGCTGTGTAGTGGGCAGGCTACATCTCAGAATGAAAGCAGAAACAGATGGTAATGTTTCCTTGCACGTGAGTCTTCCAGCACTGTCCGATTGTTATGTTAAAAAAGCCATGTTTCAATGGATAAGGAGAGAGAAATTACAAGTATAGGTACCTACACAAGTATGTGAATTCAGTTAAGCACCATTCAACTGTTGTCCTCTAGTTTCTGACAATAAGATTCTAGCAGCATAAATATCTTACTTTCCCATGATTTCGTATGTAATCGTCTAAATAGAATACAGCTCGAAGCATTTATAATACAACGCTGTGTGAATGTTGCTTTCTTCCTCAGACTTTACTGTTGAAGTTCACTCTAGCATGTGTTTTAACTGTAACTTGCCCAAAATAGAAGTATTCAGAAAAGGTATTTGTTTATGTGATATTTCAATTTGAAAAACTGGACGTATCACATCAAAACAAAACTTTGGGTACTTCATCAAGTTTCATTTTGAAATGACACTTAGATTACTTTCACTTTTTATAGATTATATCACCCGATTATGAATATTTAATATTGATTCAACTAAACACATTCTTCACTAACGTTACTGAGAACATTACGTAACCCCGTGTTTCTCTCCACTGCAGCATAATCCAAGGTTACTTTTATCTCTCCAGGGAAAAATTCATAACCTTGCAAGTATTTCTTTCCAAAACTGCAAATATTATACCACCTATCCAACTCAAAATATTGAGTGCATTGTAACTTCCTAAGGCGCGACACAAATCACTAGCCAGGATTTCATTATGCTACGTAAATGACCAATATATGCCTAAATGGGATTACGAACCCACAGTCCATTGCCTTTGTTCTGAATGTTAATGTAAATACAACTGAGGTAAATATCAGTAACCAGACAGTTAGTAGCAGACTTTATAGGGTTTGTTTAAAGTCAAGAAGACCTGTTACATAGCAGCAAACAATTCGTTTGGACTTCTGCTGAGATTACTAAAGATGCAAGCAACACCAATGAATGACGTTTCATTCTCTTCCGAGGATTGGTAGACGTGGTATATTAGGTACACTAATTTCCTACAAGGAAGAATATTATCCATTTTATTAGAAGTTTGGCAGAAAAAAGATTATAGAATTAAATTGAATAGAAGGAAAATAGGACACAAGTCTTGCAGTTTACAAATATGATATATTTAATGATGACACATAAAAGAAAAACATGACTGAAGCAGACGCATGCACTAACACCTAAGATAGTTGCACTTCTCTCTCTACTGGAGAATGAGATCTTGACGAGAAGAAAATCCGAATAAGTTAGTTGGTTGTTTTTTCAGCGAAAAGCAGCACCATGGACTCTCTGTCTATCACAGGAAATCTAACCCCGGGTTTTAGCATTGTAAATCCAAAAACTTACCTCTGACCCACCTGAATAAGACATGGATATTAACTTCTGTATACACATTCAAATATGGTCGTATCCATGCTTTAAACCACAGTCTCACAAAAATGTGTGGATAAAAATATAAAAATAGATTTTCAGTCGAAAAATAGGGAGAAAATAGAACACATGGTTACAGGATATCATGATCGTTATTATAAGAAGATAATAAAAATGTCATAAATCTTAACTGATTCCATCATATTTTTAAATTTAGAATATGATTTATACATAAATTTTTGCATACTTAAAATAAAAACATAGCGAAATAGGCAATATATTTGAATTAGTTCCACTTATTACTGCTGGGATTTCTTATGTGTTTCAGAAAATAATAGTGTTCCTCAGTTCTTGGTTAGTTCTCTATGCTGAGTGTTATGACACGCTAAAGCATAAAATCACTCAATAATATGTATTACATAACCTCATCGTAAGGGCACAATAAGTAAACAAGTCGGTAATTTGAAGGTTAAGGTGATATATTCATCATTGAGGAACCCAAATCCTTATGTGAAGATAAAATACATTTGGCTTGACAATAACGTAATATTGTGGTTTGATCAAAACAATCCTTAAAATTAGATGCATTTTCAATTTTACTAGAACGATTGTTTGTTTGTTTGTTTTGAATTTCGCGCAAAGCTACACGAGTGTAAGACTAGAGGGAAGGCAGCTAGTCATCACCATCCACCGCCAACTCTTGACCAACTCTTTTACCAACGAATAGTGGGATTCACCGTCACATTATAACGCCCCCACGGCTGAAAGGGCGAGCACGTTTGGTGTGACGGGGATTCGAACCCGCGACCCACAGATTGCGAGTCGAGCTCCCTAACCACCTGGCAGTGCCGGGCCCTACAAAACGAAGTAATACATTTTAGTCTTACAGGAATAATAATTTTTTAATGAGCAATATATATACGGAACACTTAGTTTTATAAGAAAAACTGAAGTCTTGAATTCAGCAATACATTTCAATATATTTAACAAACATAAACTTTTAGTCATAATACTTCAACCATGCCAAATTGTATATTTTCGATTTTTTATGCAAAGCTACAGAAGGGTTGTGCATAGCTGTCCCCAATTTTTGACTGATAAACTAAAGGGTAGATAGCTAATCAACAGCAACCACTATCATGTCTGATCGAACAGTGAGATTTGACCAATTGCTCTTATAGTTCACCCACAGCACAAAAGTGTTTTTGTAGCAACGAGCTGAGAAGCGTGAACCCTTGGATTCACAGTCTAAGCATGCTAACTTCTAAGCTACGCCTGCCCCAAAAATGTAGAAAAAAGAAGAATTTAATTTGACCAAATGATTTAAAGTCAATGGACTTTGAAACAGGAAAACAAATCTTAATTTTACAAACATAACTTTTATTCAAGATATTTCAAACAAGCAATTTAATTCCTAATTGCACAAGAGTTAAAAACTTTAAGTCAAAATATTTTAAGCAACTAAAAACAATTGTTAATTTTACAAACACAACATTTTAGTTAAAATATTTCAAATATGAAAACCAAGTTTAGTTGTAGAATAAAAATTCCAAGTCGAAATACCTTAAACATGTATATCAGTTTTAGTTTTGCAACAATACCTTTTAACCAAGATACTTCAAATATGCATTTTCTTTTTTTTTTAGTTTTATAAGAGTTCTAATTTGGTAAGACTCACACAGAGCTAGATGGTACTTCATTTCCAGCAACAAGCTTTCCTGGCTGGCCATGGAGTTTTTATTGATGAGTTAGTCTTTATTATGATCTCCTTCCCTTTTGCCATGTCCAATTAGTCTTCACAGACCTAGTTACTCTTTGGCTATTTTGGGTTGGTCATCTTTGTCCCGGCACCTTCAATTGTCTTCCTCAACTGGTACATAGCTCGGGTTTTCATCTACTTCATCATCTAGGCCTGACAATGATGCTTCAACTAGGTGATTTGGTGAAGGATGTAGTTGGCTGGAACTAATGTCAGAACTGTTGTATAAATCTCGGGTAGTACTTTAGTTGTAATGGTAGTGTTGATGCCAGAACTAAAGTTGGAGTTCTGACATTGGACACAGTGGCAGTGGTCTGCTCTTTGGTTATTTCTGATTTCTTTAAACATTGCCATGGTATTGTTTTAAGGATTTGGTATTTTATGCTATTGCTTGAAGTGTGCATAATTGTCTTTCTATGGCTTATGGCATTTCTCTGGAAGTATACTTCGCCATATGCTTTAATTTTTTCAGTGTTCATTGTACTCACACTTTAATACGACCACTTCACATTGAACTATGGGTAAATGATTTAAGAACCAATCCAGCCAGATTGAAGATGCTTCCATCCCCTACTCATTTCCCGAGCTTCAACTTTCTTTTCTTTACAGTATTAATGCAACATTTTTGCCATATTGTGACTTTATGTGCAGCTGCTTGTCCCTCAATTAATGCATACGTCGACATTTCATACAATCCTATGGATATTGTGGCATTACATCTATTGGGAGCTATATTTCTCAGCCAACTATTTGCAGATTTGGCACACAACTAGTTAACTTTCGTTCTATAGCACGACATACCCTCATGATGTACTGCAATCACTTCAGTTAGGATTAACAAACTTTGCAAACATATGCTTAATAATCTGTATCACCCATTCTGCAAAACTTGTTTGTTGTTAAGCACAAAGCTACATAAAGGGTTATCTGTGCTCTGCCCACCACAGGTATCGAAACCCGGTTTTTAGCATTGTAAGTCCGCAGACATACTGCTGTGCCACTGGGTGGCTTCTGTAAACCATCAGACTGAAATTGATATATCAAAGTGCACTTCTGAACCACACAAGACACCTTAAATAAATTGGCAATTATCTAGCTGCTGAAATTAGCTTCTTGGTCCATGCGATCCAAATAATTTTATTCCTTGTTCAACTAACACATTAATATATCAACAAGTGAATTACTGACCGATGTAATCAATAACGACCATCATATACTGATTACCTCATTCACTTTCCAGGAGAAGAATTGCCACATTCCGGCAGAGAACTTTACAACCTTCTGCCAAAGTTTACCCTGGCATGGACAGCTTTTCTTCCGAGCAGCACATAAAGTGAAGTATTTGAATCATTGCTCAGTGTCTCCACATGAATGCAGCCAGAAGAACTATTTATGCACATCACTACAAATGCAGGAAACATCCCGATGGCCTCCAGTTCTTGTATCATAGAGCTCTGGGGTCTACATGTTGCTACACAGATTGAGAACATCGCCTCGGTGGTTTATAATACTGGTGTACATATATACATGTATTTACTGTACTTGTAATTGTCATAAAAATGCCACAGGTTATGTGATTCTGCAATATTTTACTCTTCGTGAAGTTCATTCTTCATGTCACGTTCTTTAACATAATGTTCTTGTCAGATCCACATCCTATAGTTTCTCTAGAGCAATCATACAAGGAATCTATTTATTAGTGGAATCATCATGTACTATATGTTCGGTAGCTACTACTGCTACAATGACTTTCATAGCTTCGTGATACCAAGGATCCAGATATTCGTGAACACAGTAGCTCTCTAGATATGGTAAGATCATTTGTCCCCATTCCATATTGCTGACCCAAACGATGTTTAACAGTTGTACTCCTGCAGTGTTGTTAATAAGTTATTATACTGACACATAAAAGATTAACTACTTACTAACAGTGTCATTAATGCTTGACAAATACTGCATCTACAAGCAGTTACTTCTTTGTCATACAGTAAAGTCAAGAGCCATCAGAGTACAACAAGCACAAGATATCATATTTTACTCCACCCTTCTAATATGACAGTACTTCTTTAATTCCACTATCATTAGCATCAGTAATCAGGATAAATGGGCTGTCTAGTTCTGGATATGCTAAAACATGTGGCCCAACTAAATTTTATATTAATGACAAATGCTTGGCCATAGTTTCATTCCATCTCAATTGCATTTCACCTTTAATGTGAATGGACAAGTGTTGCAGCATTGGGTGAATTGGCCAAAAAATGTCAGTATGTAATGAAAAACCTAGGAAAATGTGGATCTCTTGTTTTGCCATGGGTTGGAAATAGACTTTGATCAGTGTAATCTTTACAGAATCAGTACGCAATTGTCCATACCTACAATGTAATAAATAGATTCCATTCAACAGCAGACTGAAAAATGCGTTCAAACCACAAGGCATTGTATATTCATAATTCCTGCTACCACTAGAAATGGCCAAAGAACTTTCTGACAGCTGTATGATTCCATCCTTCATCATATCAGTCCAGAAAAGCTAGGATGATGATTGTTTGTTGTCAAATTGTATATACGGTTTTATTTAGTTGTATTTTTCCTAAACACGGTGAACCAACACTGTTTGGCCACTTTATTAAGATCTATACCTAATAGTTGGGTCGCCTTTTGCCCGAATACAAACTCAGATACAACGTGGCATTGGTACTAGAAAATGTACCCCATTCAATCATTAATATTGTACGTAATTCATGGAGATAATCGTGAAGGCGAATGTGTCTTTCAAGTTCATTCCACAGATGCACAACTGAATTAAGATCCAGAGATTGTGGTGGGCATACGATATGTATGAAATCTCCGTCATGTTCCTAGAATTGTGCATGGACTATTTTGAGTACAGTGGATGGAAGCTTTATCGTCTTGGAAGTAGCTATCCTCATCATAGTACACATGGAGCATAGCACTAGATGCAATTAATCAGAAATCATGCTGAGGTAAGCTGTGGCATTCTTTTTTCCTTCTAAAGAGACCCAGGGTATACCAGGAAAACGTGCCCCAAAGCATGACTCCACCACCAGAGTGGAACCACACAAGAGAAGCGAGTTCTTTTTGTGGCTTTTCCCAAATCTGTCTTCTCACGCCTACATTAAAAGGGTAATGCATGATTCACTGGACCACATCAATTTTTACCCTGGAAAAGGGCAAATAAAAAACAACACTAGGCTTCTTGTAGTGGTGAACTGTGTATTCTATAGGATTTGAAGTAATACTGATACTAGTAATTTATTCTACTGACAATGGTTGTTTCACATTGACTTGAATTTGATGATATACAGTGTCTCTGATAATACACTTAGATGTTTGCATTACTGCATGTGCATTCAGTAACATAAAACTGTTTTGCCTCAGTTCATTTATTCAGAAATATAACATATTTCTAACATTTACTGCATTGTTATTGTATCACGTGCAACAATTAATTACATGCGTTAATGCTTTTGGAATTCACATGAAAAAAACTAGAATACACACTTCTCTCTCTTTTTGAATTGTAATACCTTGCTTACTCTCTGGGTTGGAAAACAAATACAAACATGTTATAAGTTCTTTTGATTTGGGCATCTTACTGTATTAACATTAGAGCTATTAAATTAGTTACAAATAAAAAAAGTTCAACAGTTTAGCCAGACATATTTAACTATTGGATTAAACGTATAAAAATAAAACAAAGGTAATAATTAATGAGAAATCTATTCATATTTTATTACTGGTAAGATTAATAAACACTGTTTTATTTATTTTTACCTCTATCTATATAGTATGTTTGATTTATCTTAAGTTTGAATTACGTGATGGTATTCTGAATAAGAAATTCTTCTGGGTTAAATATTTGTGCAAGATCTCATGAGAGGCACACACACATACTTTCTACAGTAATTTACTGCAAACTTCTGTTATTTACTCAAAATATGTCTTATAATATGTAACTATTATTATTTCAAAAACTATGACCTATTTTTTTTTTCATTTATGTAGTCAAATGTACATTTGCATTTCCTTCAGCTTTCTTTTTTTAAACCACATATGATTTAGTGATAAAAACATTGTCTACAATGAATAAACACAATTTTTTTGGCTATTTTTTGTATGACTTTAGAAGACATACACAATTTTGTATTTCATAGATCAATTAAACACAGTAGATGAATCTATCACGATTGTTCTAATGAAGCATTTACATTATAAATCAACGAAGCCTTGCATTAACTATTAAGACACAAATAAAATGTCTTTTCCATTTTTCTTTGTATGAGAAAATCCATTTAAAAACTCTAAATGTTCCCTCTAAAACTAACTGTAAGCACCTCATAATTTAATAAATGTTGTTAGACTAGTATAATTTCAGTACAATGGTAACCGTATTTCATAGACCCTAATTATGTTGTATGCATTAACCACTTAATGCTAGTTACATGAGTATCTCATTTTATTGCATTACTTTCTAATAATATTCATTTTCAGGTAAAAATTGTTTATATAAATTTCAATATTTCATAAGTCATATGACACCTATATATTTACTTTTTATTCTTTTCCATTCAGGTCTTGGAGGTTTAAAAGAATATGAAAGTACTGTTAGTGGAACACTGACCAAACATTAATAAAATTGAATCACTAGAAATATTATCAGAAGAAAAAAACACAATACTGAGCATACTGTGAGCATTTTGTACCTATCACAACAAATATATGCTTAAGGGTATAATATCACAATAGTATAAACAGCTATTATTGTAAGATTCAAATATTTAACGAAAAATGGAAAGATATGCTTGTCAACCACTTTACAGTCATTCTAAATACTACAAAATGCTTAGTGCAAACTAGAATACTTTACTTTCTGTGATAAAATATTTAACTTAAGTGACTAATGCCAACTAGAGGCAAAATAATCAAAACTCAGTATCTGCAACAAACCTAAATTTCTTAATTTTTAAGTCCTCCCTAAAAACTTTATAAATAGCTCTAAAATACAAAAACTTATTCTGTTTCAAGTCATCTTCAGATGTAAATAACTGGTGGTTTCATGGTTGAGCAAAAAATAATTTTGATAAGTTTTGTATTTGATAATAAAATTTCAGAAACCACATGGTTTAAAGTTAAGAGATCATTATTAGCATTTACATCTTAAATGTAATCATATAAGTATGAGTTACTATGTTTCCCTAATTTTTCCTGAAATATCTTTGGAAATTTATCTCAAATTCATCGAAATAGTCCTCAAAAAATTTTTTGGGGCTGGGAAAATCTGACAACAGTTATGCCTAACTAGTATTTAAGAATCACAAAACTCCCCCTGATAATTCCTCAAGCAACATTTCTTACAACCTTTGATAAAATGTACAATTATTATCCACGGACATAGAAATAGTTTGTTCTGCACATAATGGGCAAGAGTTACAAATACAAGTGTATTAAGGCACTTCTCCTAAGTATTTAAAAAAACTTGAATATACTTGAAAAATGTTTAAAAACAATTTAAGTTGAAAACTGTTTGTTGGTTTGAAGTTAAGCACAAAGCTACACACTGGGCTATCTGTGTTCTGCCCACTATGAGTATCAAAATACGGTTTCTAGTATTGTGAGACTGCAGACATACCACTGCGTCACTGGGGGGCAAGTTGAAAATAAACACTGTTTTGAGTAATTTGTTTTAAAACTAACAATAATAGCAAGGGTACATAACTGATGAAACAATACATTCTAATCTTTATAAGTGATAATGTAAGAAAAGTATATCTAATTAGCTGCATGGATTGATTTTCAGTCTTGAACTAAGTAGGTAGCTTGCTATGATTAGAAGTTAATATAAAATATTAATACCTAGTATCCAATACTATGCAAGTACCTTACGTTACACATGATTTGAATATATTTAAAACAAAAATTGTAAATGTAGTTTCAGTAGGTATTTGGATTTTAAGAAGCAAATGCGGTCATTTTTCAAATTTTCATGACATAAAGTAGGTAAGTCATGGTCTCATATATTTATATTTATTAAACATTTATATTGAACCAATATATATATATATCTGTGCAAGCATTTACATAATGAAAATGTTTTCACAAGTAAATTTCTAGCATAAAAAAAAACAGAGAAAGTAAACTAAAAGAAAACTTAATTAAAATGCTATCTGTAAATTAATATTTTTCTTATTTAAAATTTCATTAATACTTCATGTATATTTGTTACAAATGTGAATAAAAAAAAAGGTTTTCAACAAGTAAATCACAGTTCTTATACTCAAAACAAATAATTTTTCTGTAAAAACTATCTTTACCCCTTGTATATTTTACAGAAGTTTATAATAAAGAAAACTATAAGAAAAAATAATTAGAGAAGCTTAAACTTAAAATTGTACCCTTTATAGCCAATCAGTACTTTGAAATTTTTTTCAGTTTTTATTCCTACCAATTAGAAAAAGCAACAAAAATCATGTCTTAATTTACATAATATAGTTATACAAAACATTTTAAGTTTACTGAGTAATTCACAATTCTTTTTTCTTGAGTACCTCAACAATAAGTTGCATTATCCTTTCTGTAATGCCAAGTTTGTACAAGTTAATGTTACTAAAGTCAGTGAAAATCTTGACCTAAAGATCTTACACAATAAATTAAACATGTTAAGACTAACTTATCTCTACCTTTATGTAAACTAATTGCAAAAAAACAAAATGTGCAACTTCAGTCATTGTTATTAAGGAATTGGC
Source organism: Limulus polyphemus (assembly GCF_000517525.1). Taxonomy (NCBI): domain Eukaryota; kingdom Metazoa; phylum Arthropoda; class Merostomata; order Xiphosura; family Limulidae; genus Limulus; species Limulus polyphemus. Next base: position 146,278 of record NW_013667063.1, read on the forward strand.
TCCACTATATAAAAGTCACAATTTAAAATCCAACTGGAAGTCAAACAATTTTGAATTTGTTCTAAAACAACCAGTATAGAGAGTTGAGTACATTGTATTAAAACAACTTAGCATAAATTTAGAATAAGCAAATCAGTACATCAGGTGACAATCATAGCTCGTTTAAATTCTGAAAGTTTCTGTCATTTTATAGATAGTGTGATGTCACCTAAAACTAATCGTTTTTGGGAAAGGTAATTACCAGCCCTTCTCAAAATCACTTTAATACAACAGACTCAATCTCTGTAGTATGTAATTAAACTGATTTAAATTTGTTAATTTTTATACATGACCTGGTTTAACCTGGAGATACACACATTTAGATTTATTACTTTTGTTGAATGTTCTAGTTTAATTACATTTTTTTTACTTCTAGTATGTGCCCTGTTTTAACCAAAAAAAAACACACAAAAAACAACGAATTTGTTACTTATAATGCGTGTCTTAGACCAGGAGTAAAATAAGTTTGTCTGTTACTTTGGACATGTGTTTTAGTTTAACATTACTTATCTTTTATGTGTGACCTACTTTAATTGGAAATCAGCAGATTTTTGTTAGTTCTGTTGTATGTTTTAGTTTTTACAGAAGCAAAAAAAATGTGGATTCCTTACTTCTCATATGTCCTGCTTTAATCAAAAGCCACAATGATTTGTATATGCTATTTTTGGATGTATGATTTGGTTTATATTCAAGAGTCAAACAGATTGGGACTCACTACACTTGTATTATTTCTGTAACCAAAACACTTATACGTGCAACAGCCAGGTAAATTTACTTTGACCAGATAGTTACAGAACATTATTGCATACATTAATTTTTGAACATGTTTTAGATGATTTCACTCTTTGATCTTATGTGGACAAAAATTCAGTAAAGAGAGCTTTTTCATGACAAAATATTTTCTTAAGTCAATAAAAATATATCTTCAGTAACACATAAACTATCATTAGCTGCATTACCTTTGTTAATCTTAAAAGTGTTAAAAGGTTATTGGTCTTGTGTTCATTTCATCAAAAAATATTAACTATGGCTGAATCAGAAAAATAATAAGTTTTTCTATTAACATACTTTAAAATGCATTTATCTTACAAAATTAAAACTCTAGATCGTCATTTCAAATGTGAAGGGACAAAAAAAACATTGAATGTATAGCACATCAACATTTTAAAGTGTAATTATCACTTATTCAGTTCAAAAATATGTTACAAATTTCTAAATTTCAATCAACTAACAAGAATTCTTTAACATTGAAATACTTTTTTTTATTATAAAGAATAGTTCTTAATGATGTTAGAAAATAGATAAAGCTATTGTATTTCAATGGCTCTAAAGTACATGTATTTAAATGAAAGCAAGTTGTCAAATCCATAAAAATTACTGCATACACATATAAAACAATGTATGTGAGAATCTCCCCAATTATTCACATACAATTTTGAAGAGTACCCCAACTAATTTTATGATAAGTAAATACAGAGAATAGCACAGTCATAGAGAAATATACTAAAAGTATCTGGAACATTTTACTTTCATTAAACACCTGTCGTCTTCTAAGTTAATATTTTCCATAATTAAAAATGCATTTTTAGTTGATACTCACCTCCATACACAGAAAGCTATTTTTCTCTTGAAGTTGCACTAATCTGCCTGAAAGACTTGCATGCCACCAGCCTTGTGAAACCTCCCATATATAATTCACATGAAATGTGTGAATATGTGCTACTGCATGAGGAAATATCATGTAGTAAAACCCTCCACCAATAGGAGTGCAACACACCTCATGTGCAAATTGTCCCTCTACATTCATGTATGAAAAATCTTCATTCTTTGATGAGGCAACTAATAAAGGTGGGAAACATGTAAGGCGATGAGTATGTATCGTAAACACATTCTTAATTAAGGAAAATGTTAACTTCCGATACAATCACTCACCTCTGTACACAGAAAGCTTGAGATAATGGATGGATGAGTGTGAGATTTATTTAGATGAGCTCCCTTCAGCAAGAATCCAAAAAAAGTCCATGGGATGTGGCACACTATGGCAGGGGCTCCGCAGGGGAACATTTGGGGAAGACCGCATCTCATCTCACTTAGGTTATACTTTTTGCCTGTGATTATGAATAGAAGAGGTGAGAGCCCTGAATCATGGATGGGCATCCAAGTACTCACACAGAAGTCGTTGAACAGCCAATATGTGTAGTAAAGTGGGAGTCAATTAGACTGCATCTTGTGTGCACAACTCCTCAACCATCAGTCTCTACAGGTCAAAACCAGCTGTGTGAGTATAGTCACTTGTTATAAGTAGCCATGTTTAGCACCTCTACCATCAGACAGTACAGGCCCTGTGCCATTCATGGGAGGAAGACACCATATTGGACATAATTAGTATGGATACTAATATAACCACTACTTTACCATCAGAATCTATAGGCCTTTTGCCTGCTACTAGAGTAGGTTGTGTGAGTGATACAACACAAACGGATATTAAATAATACCATCTACTTTTCCATCAGATACAAAAAGGTTCATGCCATTGCAGGAGTAGGAAAAATTAAAAATAGAGATATATATGAGATTGTGATAGTGATGTGTCCAAGTTCCACTTGGAGATTTTGATGTATCAATATGAAGTGGGGTGATCTGCACTACACTCCAGAAACACCTCTGCCCTACTTCTCACCACAGAGAAGTTCTAGCTCCTGGTGTTGAGGATTCTCCATGGTCCACCATCTTAGTAGTTGGGATCTGGTAAGTGGTAAGGGTCTCCTCTGCTCTTGAAAGGGGGAAGAATTCGAGTAGAGGAGGCCTGGAGAATGTGCTCAGATCCCCATTGGGTGCCTGAGGAAAGGTCTTTTCCTGGAGACAGTGCAATAGGTAAACCTCTTTTTAAAAGACAGCAAGTGCTACCCAGCGAAGTGGGCAGATGCACTATTCTAGTGCTGGCTTTTCCCACAATAGTTCTTGGAATGGGTACAGTCTGGATCAAACTAGAATATTATATAGTATCACCCACGAGTGAAACTCCAGTGGTCTTGCAGAACATCCCATCTCAGAGAGGGCACTGATCCAGCCAGAGTGGATGGTATGAAAACGTTTTGATGCAGATTTTGGTTAAATATATCTTAGGAAGTAACACTAGCCACCTAGTGGTATACAAAATTAGAAGAAAGATAAGGAAGGAATAAGTAAACAAACACATTAGCTTGTTAAAGGTTTAGGGTTGACTGAAGAATGGCAATTGGTAGAAGTCTGTATGTGTCTGAAAATAAGACAGCCAGATGGTAAACATATTGGGTGAGAAATGTGTGTAGGGTTGTCCACAAGCCAGCCTGAAGAATCTACTCCAGTGGTCAATGATAGTGAGCTGCCAGAGAATGTGTCAGGTGACAAATCTAGTAAGAGGAGACTCAAAATAATTATCAACAAACACCCCCAAGGAAGAGTTAATAATTAGGATGAGTTAGCAGATCCATCTGTTAAGGGTAGAGAGAGAAAGGTCTCTGTTGGAGGAAGAGTCCAAAGGAATGAAAAGATGCTGTCGGAAACCATTAAAGGAAGGGGTATGGGAGAGATAACAATGAATGGCCTGGACAGGACAAAGGAGTCAGAACATCATAGGTATGAGAGATAGAGGGATGGAAAATAGGAGAAAATGTGGAGCCACCTTCCCTAGCAGCCAAAGTTTTAGATTCCCAGCCTTTTTGGGGACAATGAAAAGGTTAGAATAATAACCTGGAGTACAGTCTTGAATTCTTTCTATAACTTGCTTTTCCAAAAGGTTAGACTGTACCATCCAGATGTTGGAGATAGGCTGGATCTGAGGAGTCATGAAAGATGAGGGGTTAGGAATGAAGAGGATGGTAGGGAGGAAAAGTGGAGGGCAAGACTATGGTTCAGGACTTGAATGATTCATTTGTCTGCAGCTAAATGAGAATACAAGTGAGCGAATTGATACAGGCAGGCTCTCACAGAGCCTGAACTGATTAGATGGTCACTAACAGATAGGATAATGGGTGGAAGGATAATAGGAGGAGGTGGAAGGCTGGGATACTGGAACAGAACATGAATGAGAAGGTGGGTGAGGTCAAAAGACAGAAGTGGAAGAATGAGATTGGGACAAATGCAAGAATAAAGATGAAAAGGAAGATTGTTTGCAGGCAGCTTCAGCTCGAGATTCCAGAGAATCAGATACTCCATCAAAGACCTTCTGATTGAGAAAGGGGGCAAAACGAAGGTCACATAGGAAGAAGGAGGGTAAACAGACATGGGAAAGAAGGGAATCTCTACCCAAGAGATTCCTACAGCATAAGAACCATGTGAAAAGAGAAAGGGTACAGGAGGTTGAGTCTGTAAGAGAAGAGAAAATGGGGGATCAAGTGTCTCCTGTAAATTCATCAGGGAAACAGTGAATAGAAGAGAGGTAACAAAGGAGAGTAGTAAGGAAAACACAAAAGGTAAATTTGTCACTGGATAGGAAAACAGGCACTAAAGAGTCCACCCTCCAGACTGGCAAAAGAGACTCCAAGGACTGGGTGTTCAGGAAAGGAGAGTGACTGTAAGAAAATAGGAAGGAATCTATCAAACATGGAGGACATTGCATGATATAGAAGAATGAAGTTGTTCTTGAAATGTGAAGAAATCATGTAGTGAAGGGTTGTGTAAGAGAGGTAAGGATAGAGGCATAATATAAGTAATGGGGGGATGTGAAAGAATGGTACTTACCTGGTTGATAAGTTCTTGGAAGCCTGAAGAGGTCTAAACTTGTTCTTCTGAAGGCATGGAGGTACACAAGGTACAGCTATGAGATAGAAAAAGTCACTCCATTTCATCCTTCTCAACTTCAGTCTCAAAATCCTGGGAAGGGATTTGTGTGACAGAAATAAAAAAGATTCCTGATGGTAACATGGACCCCACCACATGCTGGATGATGGCTTTTACATCTTCCACAGACAAAGTACTTCCTGAATTGTTTGGAAATTGGTCATTGTGTGCATTATTTTCATTTACATCATTAGAAAAAAGAATTCATGTTAAACTGTGAATTTATAATGTATATAAGTTGAAGACAACAAAGAAAATTTGTTGATGTGAAAAACTTTGACAAGTCTCTGTAATGAGAAACACGTCTTAACATGACTGTGCTAAGTAAAAGAATGAGGATTTTTTGCATGTAGAGGGAGTACTTGTAAAAAAAGATGTGTCACATTCCTATTAGTGGAGGATTTTGCTACATGATATGTCATCATGCAGTAGCACAAATTCACATTTCACATGAATTTTAGGTGGGAGTTTTCACATGTCTGGTAGCAGGCAAGCCTCTCAGACAGATTAGAGCAATTTCATAATGAAAATAGCTTTCTGTATAAAGAGATGAGTCATCATACCAGAATAACCTCTTATAATTACATTAAACATTTTTCTACTAGCTGAGACATCAGTTAAAAACTTACTGTGTCAATTTTACATTTACTAATGTATGAGCAAATTATAAATACTAGTGAGAAAGAAAAGACCACACCATGATGATATTTATGTGAACAGTGGTATACTGATGCTGAAGCAAACTGGAGTGCCATTTCTGTACTTTTTATTTTTGAGTGTTTGTGATTAAAATAGGTACATGTAATTGTAAAAAAAAAACTTACATTGTAGATATAGTATTTTATATAATTAAATTTACATGTTTTAAATGCTGTATAATTTACAGATAATACATTCATATGGCTGAATTGGTTATATAAACTTAAATTATAGGCTTTTGGTAATCATACACAAATAAAATATCTGAAATGTGGCCTACATAATTAAAAAAAAACTATTAGGATTCACTTGACACTGTAGCACAAACTTTTTTACCACTACAGCACCATTTACAAAATTTGGTGTATGTATGTATGACAATGCCAAAACATCTGGCTTTTTAAAAATGTTGAAAAGCCACTCATGAACAACTTGTATTTATATTAAATAGAGAAGTCACACTCCCTATATTCTTATATCTTATTAAATAATTTAATTTCAAATCTTAAAAGATAAATATGAATATTGTGAAGCTTGTTTATGGTAAAAATAAGTGTTTTAATCTGGTAATAGCTGCTCAAATTACTAAATATTCACTAGACGTTTTATCTTAGAAAAACAATAAGACAAGGAAGTAGAAAACGTCTAGCCAAATATATGAAACACTGTTTTTAGTAACTTAAGAAAATAAATAACAGATTTAAAGTCTCAGAGAGGTTTTCCAAAGTGGATAGAAGTTTCACATAAGATAAAACTTAAAAATATAGCAATGTTTCTGTACATTGAACAAAATGATGATGGTCAGAAAGACTGATTTAAAAGTAACATGGAATGCACTTTGATGTCTGACCAGGCAATAATCAGTATCAGGATGTGGAGGTGGAGATGGAAGGAGTGTCCTCTTCGTAGGCATTTCCATTTACCACATATGATGTTCCTAGTCCATATAAATGACCACAGTACTTGGCATCATCAATATTGTCTTCAAAGAACATCTGTAAAATAAAACTATGGTTTTAAAATATCAACACTGACAAATATTCATCTTTTCTCTTTATATAGTCACTTAAAAAGTCAATGAATCCTGAAAGACTTCCAACTATAGGAAGTCAAATAATCAACAAAAAATGCATTACACTAAGCTACAAGATCTTACACACACACAGAAAAAGTATGTTACTTAAAATGGCTTTTAGTACTCTCAAGAATGTGTATTGACCTACATTTACTAAAAGTATTCAGTACAAAAAGACCAATACAGTCTTACGTTTTTTTTCTTTTTGGGATGCATTTTAATTTTGCTTACAAATTTTTTTGGTGAAATATTTAATAAATTTTTATAATATTCGCAGTTCCAGTTGATAAACAGTGCATGAAATGTTGCATAAAACTGAAATGCAAGTTAGCAAGCCTGTAGTAAATGATAAGAAAAACTTTATACCAACATTTCAGTACTTATACATTTCAGCTTCATCAAAGAACATTATGGTGTCCTCAATTACAGACAAATTAAAACAATCACTATGCAGAATAGATGTATCTAAACACAACAATTATTGATTGTCGATAAACATACAATAATTAAATAACTAGAATACTAGTGCTATTAAACATAATAGTCCATAAAAGTACAGGATTAATACTCAGAAAGGGTAGATACATATGAATATACATATATATGCATCTATATTTCTGTTCAGTCAACATGGCATCCTCAACATTAATTTGTGAGTGTGTATAAGCATAAATATATATATATATATATATATATACGTAACCAAACAACATTTAATTATGGAAATAGTGATGCAAAAAGAGTATATAAGGCAAACAGTATGGAAATGCTACTTCATTATCATGTGAAAACAATGAACTACAACACAGTATTGTCATGTGTTTAGAGTTTACATTGTCACTGGTTATCATAAAAGTATGGACAGTTATGTCTAGTAGTAGTACTGTGCCTAGTCATGCCGCATTACAACAAGACTATGTTTTCAACTGTACAGATATACTGCCAGAGCAGTGTTTCAAAAAACCTCATCTCAACACTGGGCACTGAACACATGGGTTTAACGCTTTCCACAGATTTCTGATAAGTATTTTCTGTGAGGCAACATCAGTCACTCAATGGATTCTGATGGCATTAAGCATAAAAAGCATAGGGTGTAGTTCCTCATGTAACATTTGAAACTTGTAGTCTTGTCTCCTCCTGTTTGGTGTGTTTTCTTTTTTTTTGTGTGTTTATTTTACTTGAGGAACTCACAATTAGCTGGAATGTGTACAAAGACTATAGTATACACAAAAAGGTGTCATGAAATGCAACAATGACATGGAGATGACTGAAAAACACAACAGGCAAAACTCCCCACACTAGAGCCCCTAGGTAGACTGTAAAATGGCAATGGAGGAAGGTGAATCCAGAAAAATATGAAATTGCACAATGATGCAAGTAATGTGAAATTAATGTGTTAGGTGTAATCTACATACCAGCCTGTAAGATATCAGGGTTCATAAACAGTTAGAGAGATAAAATTCCAAGACTTTTCCATAACATTGAAATAAATTCCCATGACTTGCGTACCATGTTTTTTTACTGATCAGATGACTATTTTATATTGTATTCTCAGAAAATAACCATATTATAACAGTTATTCTAAAAGAGACCATAAAAAAATATCCATTTGGCAATGTGCATCAAAATGTCTAGCTCTTGTAGCTGACATCAAGAGCTTTTGTCATCTCATCATTTTTAACTCCTCTAACAGCTTTAACATGATCAATAATGACCCTCTGTGCCACGTGATTGCTCTGAGAGATTCCCACAACCAATTCTTTATTTATGGAGAACCCTCTCTCAAAACAAGCTTGACCATGTGAAAAAAAAGCAAGACTTTCACTATGCCCCACAATGTTTTATAGATTGGCTTTAAGCCCAAATATTCATACAGAAAAGTGTCAAGCATATAGAACATCAGGTCAAAATCTTGGAAACCATCAATATATACTCAACAGTCACAAAACTCCCTGTACTCCCTCTGCACATCATCACACACTCTTTGGTGTGGTTTGCAGAAACAAGTACACACACAAGACTTTCTTTATTTTCTACATACATGCTTCCTTGTTTACCATTATCAATTATGGATCAAAGCACTACATGTTTCAGACAAAGGGATATTTGACATGAGTCTTCTTCAAGAATTTATCAACTGGTGTTACCAAAAAACCATTTGCAAGCAACTTTTAATTACAATAGTTGTTTGTCTGTAACCTTTTGAGTAATGTTAAGCTGACCAATAGCTACTCCTGTTGAAAATCCAATGTCAACCTTGGAGTAGTCCTTGTGGTAAGTCTTTTTTGTGAAGGCAGTATTAAGGAGCTTCATTGCTGAAGTTATTTCTTTTTAAATTGTCTTCTTTTAGGAAGCTTTCCGTGAAACTTTAAAATAATAATAAAAAATATAATACTATTATAATAATCATAAATGTGAACCAAAAACATAACAACTACATTTTGAATAAAAGTATGTTTTTTATATTGCTTTCTTATATGACTTTTTAGAAAGTAAAAATATTTACTTTTCAAGTAACTAAATTTCTTTGTATGGTGAGAGCAGTTAATCTTTCACTTTCAGATCTACTTAAGCACAACTTTGTACAACATATAGCTGTCACTTTATAATACACCAGGTAAAACCATTAACTTTTTTAGATTGGTATGTGAATGTTATTATTAACTCTATGCATAGAAGCTCGATCATTTTGACAGAGCTCGTAACCACTACATAACCATGAAACTATATGTACTATAATTCTGAATTTTCTATGTGTATCTTCATGAAATTTGGCAAGCTCTTAGTAAACATAAGTCTTATGTATACAAAAATTGTAGGAAACAGAAACTAGGAAGTAGCTGCCAATACGGTGCTATCAACAGAACCCAACAGTGGATTGTAACAAATCACAGTCAGTACCTTGGGTAACATATGACTTGGAGGGAAGTCCTAGAGTTGTAATCTTGTCCCATCCTGACAGAATACATCCACTGCCAAAGCCCGAAGGTGAGGTACTGGAAACCAAATTCAATGAGTGGCCAACCCATCAATCATCAGTATTTAAAAATGAGAGCCAATCCAACAGAAAACCTTGCGATGCAGCATCTATTATGTTGGGAGAATCACAGTCATCCCCTGTGGAACATAGCAAGCTAGTAGGGCGATATGATAGGAGTGGTCCAGAGAAAGGAGATCCAAAGTTTGAAAACAAGGAGCCCTGTACCAAGTCCCTCCTTAACAGGAAATGCAAGACATCACCGTGGAGTGAAGCCTGACGATGTTCCTCTTAACTCTATTGTGACAGGCATCCTTTACTGAGAATGTCACTAGGTTTTAGTGAATTACTTTCAAAATTTCATTAAGCTTCTTTTTGTTTACGTTATACCAATTAGTATAGCATAAAATCTTAGTTAATAATCCATATTTTAACCCTTTCAATACAGGTCACGGGTGAAAGGCCATGT
>NW_013667063.1:157350-175732 GCF_000517525.1 Limulus polyphemus
ATTCAAATTTTAGAACAATACATTACTCAATTTGGTAGTTTAAAAGTAAATATAAAAAAAACAGATAAACATCGATTTTTGTATATCACATGGTATGTTAAATACAGCACTGGTTCAAATTAGATGTTTGTGAAGTCAAAATACTAAGTCTATAGTTTCATACGATTAAAAACTCAAATTTCAGATATTGACAAGCTAGAATATAAAGTGAGAAGGTCTTATTTTTTCTATTTGCTAAGATATTGCTCACAGAATAAATCAAACCCAGTGGCACCCTGCCCACCTCTTTCCATTTTTGGAAATGCTCCCTTATATACACTTACTTCTATATATGACATGAATAATCAATTGGATGTTCAGAATGTCCCCCTAGTGGCTTTTTCAGCTATTTTAATGGGCTTTGAGCCTTTTCTTTCTTTTGAACCAATATTTCAATGAGGTAGGGTGTGTTGTTAGTCTGCTCAAAATTTCATATTTTTTTAGACTAAAATACATCTTAGTTACTAAGCTTGATAAATTATAGTGGAATTCTATGGTATTAATGTAGTAATTTATGATTTTTTAGTTATTCAAATGTATATATAAAACATAAAAAAATTATTTTGTTTCATATCCTCCATGTGCAAAATGTTTAAAGGTTTAGCAACCTACATCAAGCAGCAACCAAGTACAATGGTCATAACTAGAAGAGATAATTGTTTGCTTTACTCCTTTAGTTAGTGTTCTATGTTTTAGGAAAAATATGTTTAAGAGCAATAAACTATATACATATATGATGTATGATAATTGAAATGTGACTGTATTTTACAAAAATACTAGTCGACTAAAACACAGCCAAGACAAGTTACTTTGTACATTTATTATGTAACTTGATACGGTAACATGAGTGCACGTAAGCCGCATCATTCTACTTTCTATATTGTTAGCCAGGCACAGGTAAAAGGTCAATATAAAAAAATAATAAATATATAATCTTATGAGATTTAAGCTATTTCATCTAAACATTTTTTCGTGTTATAATTTGTGTTCATTCTAGAATGAAAGATGCATAATCTATGTTTATTTCCTAATTTTTTATGGTGGTTGCGAGATCAGTCAAATTTACCGAACCTGTACAGAGATTAATTATTGAAAATAACAGAAAGAATATAAAGTTTTTTTTAAGAAACCTTTGATACGTATTTGGACATTATAAAGATTTCGCATGTGAAATTTCAAAATTTTTTGATGCATAAAAATATTTTTAATGTTATGATGAAAATTACTTTGCATGATAGATAGGCAAGATGTGAAAAGAAAAAAAAAAAAGGATGAGAGAAACATTGCTTTAAAAACCTTAAGACTTAATAAAAAATTAGATATTTTGCATATGAAAGCATTGTAATGTTTACTGATAAACTGCCAAATTTCTTAAACATTCGCTTACTAATTTAAAAGTTATAGTATGAAAACTATAACAAGCACAAAATGGTAATGTTACGAGGTCAGTCTCAAGGACTGAGCCTGAGTTGAAAGAATTAATAAATTCATCAGTAGTTATAATTACTCGTTGTTTTTGACTCCTGTAGATGTATCAATTGTATTTTTCTATAATTATATACATTATTGTATGTATATTTATACATACAAATAAAGGAGGTTACCGTATAGAAAACAAGGAAATAAAAAAGTTGTTCATTGGAGGGACTTTAAGGCAGGAAGCCAGATGTAAGAAGGTTATATATTAATCAGTTAATAAGTAGATTAACTTTTCTTAAACTTCCATTTTCATTTAGATTTACTGTGTTAAACGTTACAGAGTGCAAATGTTTTGTTCGTCCTATGGTTCTAACTTTCCCCTTCATAAAAGCTTCAAATCAAAACAATGAGCTAGTAGAACAATGACTTAGTCAAACTGACATATTCTCACTGTTCAAGGCAATAATGATAAGTTAGTCTATAATAAATAATATTGTGTTGCATAACAATAAAAATATTTTTTCATTTGGCAAAAACCATTTTCCACTGCATAAAAACTTATGATAATTTACTTGTTCAGAATTGGATGTTTCTAAAAAGGTAAAATTAGCTTCAAATTATTAAACAAATATTAAAGTAGTCTTTTCAGAAATAAAAATGTTTACTGCAAATAACTCCATAAAAACAAACCCTAAATCCTTTGGATATAATCAAAACTGACCTCTCTCATTTTAAAAAAAGCTGCTCCAGTTAAAAGACTGTCACTACCAGCTTGATGTTGTGGTCCAATCCTCTGCAACTAGAAGCATTAATTGAATAAATAATCACATGCAGTTCAGATCTTTAGCATAATATTTTAAGTATAAACTATAAAAGCATATCTAGATCTTTCAAAATTGATTTACTATTCAAAAAATCAGATTTGCTAAAGGCCACATTTCTAATAATGTCTAAGCATCTGGTATTAACGTTTTTTAGTAAAGATTAGTATCTACATTTTCATATTAAGACTGATTTAATGTGTTATTCTTTTCACTTTTCTAAGAATAATATAATGTTTCAAATAAAAGCCACACAAGTTCCACACACCAAAATTTCTATTTCAGTATATAATTCCAATCATTCTTCCATAACTTTTTGCTATTCTACTGGATATCTCCAAAAATATGCATTTTCTAGTTATTTTATTTGACCTCTCAACAAGTACCTTCTCTCAAACACCCAATTTAAGGTTTGTACCTCTTGCTTTGTAAAATCTCATTAATAACTATATGTATCTGGGCTTTGTGATTTTGACCAATCTTGTAACCTTGAAATATAACTGTGAATGTACTAAGTGTGTCTTCACAAAATTTGGCAAGCTTTTGATAAACATTGCAAAGGTGTTGTAAACAAATATTTTTTCTATAAAGCATTTTTATTAAAGATTTGTCTGTGGATTTTATGGTCTTTACTGAGTCAGTCTAACTGAAAAATTTTCAGGCTAATAAGAAAAATACTTCTTTTCACCAGACAATTTTCATGTCAATTGTACAACATCCAAAACTTCTTAATTGAATATCAGAATTTCTTTTGATAAAACTTTGTATTTCATCTTGTATTTACTCTATCTTTACACTAATTGTAGTGAAACCTTCCGTAGCTGAAAAATATGAAATATAATCAAAAACCTTTTTACCAGAATGACCACAAATTGTAACAGACAATTACAATTATTCATTCTAAACAGCTTCAGGCTTCTAACAATTTATATCTGTCTCCCTTTAATTTTATTGTTCTGTGGCTCTTTGTTTGTTTTGTAGTTATGCACAAATGGGCTATCTGTGCTCTGCCCACCACTGGTATTGAAACCCGGTTTCTAGAGTTATAAGTCCACAGACATACCGCTGTACCACTGGGGGGCGTGGCTCTTTGAATTGTCTAACTAGCTAACAAAGAAATAAATCACCTGGCAAGAGCTTAGTGTAGTTATAGTAAAGAAATGATTGAGTTACATCACGTGGGCTGTCATGGACAGCAGCATGAGCACATTCCTTGAGGATAATTTTTGTATTCAATTTTCTTCATCAATGTTTTCTTGTCTAGCCTAATACATTTCAATTATTTTTGTTAAAAAAATATATAATAATTAATAAAAAACATAAAAATAAAAGAGATATTGCACTCGGGTGCATGGTATTGTAAGCCTATTTTTTTCTATATTAATTGTCCAAAAATATCTTATGTAGCTTTCAAATATTAATTTTAGAACATCCAAAATAATATAATTTATGTGGATTTCTAAACTTAACCTAAAAATGGGCTTAAAAATTTCATTACTTCTCAGTCCAAATACATCTTGATGTTACAGCAAATTATTGACTTTCACCATAAAATAAAACCTTCTGACCTATAAAGCGTAAAATTTGCTCTTTCGATTGGTTATAAACATGTTCAATATCAATTTCAGAGAGAATTATAGTCATTTATTAAAAGATAGAGAATATGAGAGTAGTGCACATGTCAATGTGTGTTGAAAAAATATGGTGATATCTTAGTAAAGCAAAAAGATCAGAGGTTGAAATTTTATATTCTGGCTTGCCAAAATCTACAGCACATGTTTCTAATTGGTTGAATAATATGAAGCCCTTGTAAGGGAAGAGGAAAATCTACCAAGAAATGTCACAGCACCATTAAACCATGACTCTGAGAGGTGCAAACTGGCAATTTATTTCAATATTTCCTTTTGAAATTAAGAAATTAAAACTTAGATGATATAAGAATCTAAAATTTAAACTATGTTTTCATGCCAATCTTATTTGCATACATTGATACTAAAGTAGTTTAATTATAAATATAATGCTGTAAAAAGGTTGTGACATGCACTTTGACTCACCCGTACCCATAAGGATAACATAGTATTACATGATTATTCACGTGTTGTGAAATTCTCGAGAAGTTGGATAAAAACTATATAAATATATATGGGGGATGGAATCAATATCCAATCTACTATTGCACTACCCAAAGAGATCTGATCCATTATAAATTTTGTGATATGCCAAATAATGAGATAGCATTTTCATCAAAGGATTATCTAACAATATTACACAAACTTGAATCACACACATTATTTATTGCATCAACTAGCCCACTACTGCTTTCTACTTGCTTCTAAACATAGTAACATTTTTGCTGATATTAAAGAGTCGGAGTCATTGTATTCATAATACAGGTAGCTGTCATGTACTTTAAATGAACAACATTCCCACCTGTTATATTGCCACACTGTATATCACAAATACTCATGTTAGTGGCAGCAAAGACAATCACAATCCAAACAACAGTCTCAGTAGGGGATTGAGGATGTAAATCAGTGTCATGTCACCACCTAGACCTATAGCATCCCCTTAAATGACCACTCACTCATGCAAAACAAACTTTATATCCCCATGTAAATCTTTTAATACCATGCTATAAAGAAGTGGTAGTTTACAGCTGTGGCACATTTTTAATATGTATGGCCACATCTATTATCCAATCATGTTTAAGGAGGTGGATACCTGATCAAAACTATTATTTGTCCATCCTTAATATATCTATTTCTTTTTCAAATTTTACATATTAAAATTAATTTTAAGTACTTACCACTAAAATATGAAAAACCTTTCCTTGTTAAGTAGCTCTTACAATAAACATGACTAACATGCTGAATGTCCTAAAACAATGCACAGCATGCATCAACTTATCCCTATTTCTTCACATTCCTACCTGTCACTGAGAGTCATAAGGACTACTGGGTCATGAAAATGTTGGTTCTTAAAGAGGAAGCTTATGGCCTAGACCACAACAAATGATAATGTGAGCAGAGTTGAAGAGAAAATTCCAGAACCAGAGTAAGTTCAACAGACTGGATTCATAGGAAAACAAGTGAAGCAGACCAGTGTCAAAAGAGACCAGATCTATGAGAAAACCCAGAAAATGCATTCTTCTCATTGGAATACCTCAGGTGGTGTGTATCTATCTGTGGAACTATCACATACTCAGGTGTGGTCACAGGTGATGGTATAGCTTAAATGTAACAGATGCAATGCTTTCGACAGTATGTCTTTATCTCGCCAATGTATCTGAGAAGCAGCTTGTGTACTCATGTTTAATGCTTCTTTACAAGGAGTCAATAGTAGCGTAGTTTTGTTTGTGGTGAGACTTTATTTGTGTGATTTCACATTCTTATACTATTGCATTATAGATAGTCAACTTTGAAACTGGAGAGCTCATACTATACTAGTATCCTTCCTTAACCATTAAAACATATTCCTCCAACTGTAAGTCTACTTGTAGCAGCACTGCACCATAAATGGTTAGGAATTTGCCATGAACCAACTATGTAGATGCTAAACATATGGCTCATAATGTTACAGCTCACATCTGTGGTGACTCTCTACTGCTTTAACAAGTAAATCACTGTTATAAAATGTGATTAACCCTCCATATGCTTTCTACAGTTAAAGCTATACATATTCATAGTACACTTTTAGAGTTGTAAAATTATTATTAAAAAATTCAAACCATGTTCAGCTTAAATTTAACAGATGATTCAATTACAAATAATTTCACCAACACATTTTGATTAACATTTTCACCTTGTAATTTACTGGCAACTAATTTGCCAAATGCCAAATGTTAAACTTATTTTTTATTATTTTTCTACATATCCAAATGTCTTACCTCTAACTGCTCTGCAACCTCTTGGAGTCCACCTTTAAGGTTTTTACAACTCTTCATCAGATACTTGACATCATAAATTGTCAGGAAATAAATCCTCAGTAATTCAAAGAACTCAGACTCTTCATCTGGTAGATTCTGACCAGTGAGCATCTTCAACAAATAGCCAAAGTCATACCCACTAACAAATAATACAAGATTATAATGAAAAAACTAGAAACTGCACAAAAACAATATACATAAATACATTGCCTAACTGGATAATCGACTTAGAGGTAAGTCTATCTATTTACCAATATTTTATATTAATTATTTATCTTTTTTATATCTTTAGAATAAACAAAGTTAATGATAGGTAGATTTTGTTTTGTATCTATATATATATAAACACAATATCTCTCTCTCCCTCTGTGGGCCTGTTCCTTATACACAGCCACATCTTTAAAGTTACAAACTCCAAACTTGGGATACAGATACTACTTTGTGCAGGGCTATGTAGATGCAGCCTGAAAGGCCATTTTGAGGCTGCAAACTGACCAATATAGCAATTTTTGGCAAACAGAATGACCAACTGATCGCAAATTGAAAAGGCCGGATTTTTTTGGTAATGTATGATCAAGAGGGATATTATTTATGTTTCTTCTCTGTTTGAAGACTTCTCCTATTTATTTTATCCATGATCAATTATGGATTACAATGATTTAAAAATTTCATGGATCCTTCATTTGCTTCTTTGCTCATTCTCTTTTTGCTCTCTCCCTGTCTCTGCTCTTACTTCTACACATACATTCCTACTCTCTAACTCCCCTTGACTGAAAAAGTCTGGTGTTTTCTCTTGAACACACACACACACACACACACTCCCTCAACTAAATAGGCTTGCTTCAACCATATCTTTTGCTTTGCTTGCATGTACTCGCAAGAATCAGCTATACAATGATTTTACAAAAAGGTTTGGTATCAGCAAATTTTCATTTACATTGTGTTTAAACTAGAAGAAAATAAATCAATTCTTCATTAAATGGAACAATAATGAAGTTGGAATACACTGCGAATGACACTTGACCACAAAGCAGAAGTCAGGACACCAAAAGGTGGGGAATTTTGAAATATCATGCAAAGCACATGCAAGAAGCAGGAGCAATGTATTCGGGTTTTTTGCTTTGATTAAAATAGCTTTAGCAAATTTGTATTTTTTTCGGACAGTGTTATTTTTATTGATTTTAATCAAAATAGTTGGTAAAGAAATCATTTTGATTTTTTGTAAAAAATCAAAATTAATATGGTTGATTTAATGAAAACAACTCAGGATACTTTCATTTTCATCTGAGCAACACTGGGTACTCTGTTAGTTATTTATAATCCTAAAAAACAAATAATTTGTTTAAGTTCTTTTTTCTGCAACAGTACATAAAACATTAGATATTAACAATACAGATATTAACCGAGGGAGAATACTAAACTCTGTAGATTTTCTGTATTAAAGCACAAAAAAATGATAAAGCAAAATACCAAATTTGTCTATCCTGGCTTATTAACAAAAGAAGATAATTAATATAATCATTATTAAGTACAACATGACTGGCATATCTTCATTAATTATAAGTATTTGTTTCTGTTGACACCACTGACCTGAAATTGGTGTCAAAAGCATTCAGGTTTCCCACTTTAATTCATCATTGTATCATAGTCACATAGTTTTAAACAAACCCATAAAATCTCATACAAAGGGTCATTTGAGGCACAGTTGTTCAAGATAACAATTAAGTAAGTTCAATGACAAAGTCCCAACGATAATAAAACAGCTTACTTTGTGAGTGTATTATTACATAAGTACATTACAGAGTACTTCAATCATTAATAACCATTATGCACTTGAACATTTCTGCTGAAAATTCATATGCTTAGAACATTTAATATATTTATTTTAAAGCTGTGAGATTTATTTTTACTATTTAATATTTCTGTGATACTTATTGCCACTGCACTTGTACTTTACTGTTTCATGTTGAATTGTCACAAATGTGATTTAATTTTTACAAACACCAATTCTTTGAGTAGATAATATATCTTTATATATATATTTCACAACATAATAAGTTTGCTATGTATAACAGATAATGATATTTAATATTTTGGCACAAACACAGGTCAAATGACCCCACGAACCAAGAAGAAAATGGGAGACTTAGTGCTCTAGAATAATGTAAAACTGTACTAAAATATACTATAATAATCTAAATTTAATTTAATGTATCTTATTTTTAAACTTGATAGCTCTGTCAATGGTTAAATCAATCTAAAATTTTATTGCGATTTTTATGTTTATAATACCATTTGTAAAGTAGAAAAAGTTTAAATCATATGTATGATACTAAGTACTTAAAAGAGAACCAACAAGAATCAGTGACTAAAATGCAATATTAGTATTCAAGTAGCATCTCACTGAAAACCACACACAAAAATACTTAAATTTTTGACACCAATTTCAGGTCAATGGTGTCAACAGAAACAAAATAGAGGGTGCTGTTCTGTACGAAAAAATATTTACATAAGCAAATTATAAAATATCATTTTAGCATGTTTGACCACTATGACAGAATTTCTTGTAGATTGTTTTTATTTTAATATTTCGACTTTTTTATAGTATTCTTTCTGAAAAACAAAAGGATTCTATGACTGAAAAAGTAAATTATAAAAAAAAAATCCAGAAATTCAAAGTCCACAGTTTTGAGTGTTGAATTAGTTTTTAATATAAAAACATCTTCATATAGTACTTCATGACCATCAAAATATTTAAACAACAGAAACTGAGGAAATGTTGAGATATGGGAGTCAAAAGTTAAGAAACTTATGAGGCAAAAGAATACAATGCTATGAATGCAATATATAAAGTGAATTTAGACTACTTAAAAAAGCTATAATGCACGTATGTACTTTCATCTGGTGATACTTCTGGGTCTTATAGGCCACTATTAATGACCCTTTTGTTATTGCTCTATTTTTTCATAATAATAAATTAATGTTTTCATGCCTTTTAAAACTTCTGTTCATTATTATATTTGACATAAATAATACAGCTGGAGAGTGGCTATTCAGCTACAACATAAATCTGTTATTAAAATTGCCTGTATTGACCTAGGTGGACAATGTGCATGCACAGGACAGGTCAAAAGCCTTATATAAAGTTTTCCTGCTACATGTATATTACCTGTGAAAAGATAACCATTTGACATTTTCTGAGAGAACAACACCAGATGTCATTAACAGCTGTGCAAACTCATATGGATCAACTCCTTCTTCCTCATGTTTTTTAAACTGAATTCCTGAATTTGTAAGGAGATCAATGGAGTCCTGAGCATACATATCCTCTCTAAATGAAGATATTCACACATTTAATCAATAAATTAGTGTCAGTATTCAGGTGTCAAGGATTATATTTTGAACATAAAAATCGCTTTAATTAGAAATTTACAATTCACAAATATTTCAGTATAAAATAAAATAAAATAAAAGTTTCAAATTTACTGCATATAATTCATTATATAAAATACACCAATATCCAAATCTGCTTTATCACATCTTGTTCAGGTTGTGTTATAAATAAAATAATTAATAAATTGTTCAATATTTGATATATATCAAATATTTATATATATATATCAAATATTTGCTCAAAATATACAACTATACAACAAATTAAACAAGACAATAAAATATGCTAGCAACTAGTTTAGTCTAGATGCTGAAGTATATTATATGTACATAAACAGTCTGCATACAATGACATGAAAATGTTGTTTTCATAGTTTCATTTGAATCTGGTGGAAAGAAGCAAATTATGATAGCTGCTAGATCAATATAGAAAGTAGCTTGTAAGTAGATGAAAAAGATAATATTACGACTGGAATGTGATGGGCTAAGGGAATCACATGATGATGTCTCGTGTTGAGGACATGGGAGTATTAGAAGGATAGTACTAAGGAAAGAACTTAATATAAATCATAGAAATGCAAGAGGTGTGCACATGGTGGATAATTCTAGAAACTCCATCAACTCTTTCCATATGACAAGGTCAAAGAGTGCATGTCATGACCCGTTACAATGTTAGATTTTAATAATTCAAGGCAAGGAAAATACTGACTTCAGAAATGTTTATTCAGCTCTCTGCACAACAAGATCTAAAATCCCATACTAAGGAGAAGGTGGAGGGACATATGCAAATAAAGAAATTACAAAGATGAGCTCCTTTCTGAAACATACCATAAGAGAGGGAAAAACTATGGGGCATGTCACCAACAAGGGAGGTGGTAGCCTAGTGGGGTTTCACTTGATGGAAGACTGCATCCATCTAAAGCAAGGAATACTCTCTACCCATAAGAAACGGTAGAGCCAAAGATATCATCAAAAAACCTTTTGTGTGGTGTTAGTCCTATAAGACCCAGCTACTCACATCACACATGTGCAATGTCGCTCTCATCATATTTCATTCCAAAAATAAAACCAGTAGATGAGATTGTTTGAAATTTGATAACAACTTTTCTACAAGTATGTTGTTTTAGAAAAATTAAATATTTAAATTTGATTTTTTCTACTATTTCTAATAAAAAATCATTATTTAATGTAGTTATTTGCATTTGGACTTTGAATAGTTCAGCTGCAAGGTGATTTTCATTTAGAGTATAAAAGTACTATTTATTATCTTACAGTTTTCACATTTCCTTTGCATAATCTCTAGAACCTGCTTAATAAATATCAAAAGTGTTTTTTAATGCAAATGTTTATATTTTATTTTCCATGTTCTCTACCATGTCACTAACTAGTTATTATCATCAAAGTACAGTGCATTGAAATGTTTAAAATTAGAAATTTTAAATTTATATATACCTTTTATCTTTTCACTGAATAATCTTAAAATATCTTCTGGTCATATGTGCAATTTCATGTTTTTACCTTTCCACTTAGAGTCTATTTTTAATGTTTTATTTTCCTTTCCAATTTTTTGTCATTTATTATTTATGTTGAAACATCACCTGGTTCCTGTGGACCATTATAGCATTATGACTGGTAGAGATGCGTTAGCTGCAGACAAAATGGTTTGCACATGGCTATTTTTATAAGTATTCATGCACGAGGAGATGACAGGTAAATTTAAAAATAACTAAACCTCTTAAAAATGAATTTTAAAACACAAATAATAATTAACTAAACTATAAAAGTAAAACCTAAATATAATATCACTGTCTATCAAACTACTGGTATGTATAAGGTGAGAAACAATAGCCAAGCACTAGGGATATTGATCTCCACAATGAAACTAAAGTGGCAATTAGCTTATAATTTGAAGAATAATCTATTACTTAGTTTCCTTCTAGCCTGGAGAGACTAACTGAGAAATCTGCTCTTTCTATTGGTCATAAGCCTCCATTCAAGTCTATAAAAGACTCGATTAGCTACAGATTACTCTGGAATGTGAGAATGGTGTCTAGCAGGGTGGGAAATATAATTATTTTTCTCAGAATTATAGTCATTGAAATATGAAACTAATGTTTGGAAATTGACCTTGTATGTGAAGAAACTAATCTAGACTGTCAGAGAGGTACTGAGAGTAAGCTGTAAAGAAACATACGCAAGCAAACCTAAGATCTTTCAACTCCACGCAGTCACGTGACAAGAAAACTGAAGATTTAACTGTCTGTTTCTTTAAAAATAAATAAATAACTTGAATAATTTAAAATTTGAATTACAGAATACTTGATAATAATAATTTCATTAGAATATATTAACCCTTTCATAACCACGAAAATATCCATTAGAGTAATTATACTGTGATTTTTGATAATGTATGCACATCTTTACAAAATTTTGAAGGTTATTGGTAAACATTACAAGTTTTTTGTACATAAAATATCAGGTTTTAAAATTAAGTATTAAGATTTTTTAATTAAAGATTTTCTTATTTTATATTCTAGCTTGTCAATATCGGTAGTTTGAGTTCCTTATTTGTACAAAACTGTAGATTTTGTATTTTTGACATGATAAACATCTAATTTGAACCAGTGCTGCATTCAATATATCACATGACACACAAAAAGTGATGTTTAACTGTGTTTTTTTAATACTTACTTTTAAATTAACAAATCAACTAATATATAATACTAAAATTTGAATTATGTTCTACAATTTTGTACCGAACTTTTTGACATAAATTCATAAAATAGTAGTTCAATAAAATTTTGAATTCAAGTCAACAAACGCGATGACATTGCCTTTGACATGTGACCTGTCACGATAGGATTAATAACAAAATGGTTTAATTAAATTGTGATTATAACTCAGTAACACTTTGTGACATGCACAGAAAGGAATTTAAAAATAGCACAGAGTCTCATAGGGTTCTATGGACAATGTGAGTAGCCAGGTCTCAAAAGGTTAAAGAGTTGAGTAGGTGGGTGGAATTTAAGATTTCTCAACTGGCCATTAACTCACACATAGTCAGCTGAGCATGAGTGTAGCTCTGGGTAATAAATCATTCCATATTAGAGAAATACATGAGGTATTTGCCAAAAGTTAACATTTTTCTAAATTGAAAATGTATTTCCAATAATATTTCTACTGACACTAATGGCTATTACTTAACTGCCAGGGTTTCTACTTTGCCCATCTAAGGATTAGTCTGATTTTCTCTTGCTTGCTCCAGTCTTGTATACCACACTCAATTGCCCTTGGCGATATTTGTCTCATGATACTCTCCACCTATGTCAATGCACCCTCCATCCTTGTACTGTATACAGGCACCTTATTCAGATAATTTTATCACTTTTTCAAGACTCATACCATCCCAGTCTCTAATACCGGCTCTTGGTGGGAAGGAAGGGCAGGAGAGTGTCAATGGAAGTAACTATTATTGGAAATACATTTTCAATTTAGGAAAATGTTAAATTCCAAAACATATTTACTTCCACTGCCACTTATAGCTAGAATCCTACATTGACAAGGTGATTGGGCCTGTGAGGGTATTATCCACGCAGAAAGCATCTGCATGGATCATAGGTATACCAAGATAAGGGTAGTACCCGAGTGGGGGAACCACACTACATCCAGAACATGTATGTTCTTCACCCTGAACTTAATTCCTGTATCAAGGGTGGAATTGTACATGAGTAATTATCACTATAGGTCAGCACCCAACCAGACAGCTGAGGTTCCAGTACTCAGAGTTGGAATTAAGGGTTCTTGATCCCTATATCCCACATTGGTGGCTAGGGCAATTGCACTGCAACACTATATATAGATAAACTTTAGAGTGATCCCAATATGTAGCCAAAGAGTGAGGTGTTCCAAACCATCGGAATCATGATGAGAAGGTAAGCAACACCTAAGTGGATAAACCTTCTCCTCAATCTGAAAAAGAATGAAAGGCAACACCCTAGGCTCGGAATGACGGGATCGTGTATGTCTTACTCAACCAAAGGAACAGAACTGATCTGGTTTGGGATTTATGAACATTTGTCCTCACTCTACAACTGAGTGGGCAAGGAGCATTCCACTTGCCCCCGGAATTATGGAGAGGATGTGGAACACTGTGTTCAACCAAGGACCTAGGATAGGACCACTCCGTGTTTGGAATTACCAAGAGATAGTGGACCTCCTTCCATGATTAATATACTGAACTGATATTGATCAAAAAGAAGGGTCATGCACACCCCAACCAGATAGCCAAGCATCAAAATCAGAACCGGTATTGCGAGTAGGCTCCCGCATAGGCTGGAGCTGCTCCTACCAACATCTGAGAAAAAACATCCAGGGATCCGGGTAGGAGGGCCTCCAACATTGCTCTCTTCTCCAAGAGTGGAGGAATTCACTCTAACACTCTGGAGGTAAGAACTCCCTGGCTCCACTAGTAGAATCTGGAGGGTAATGCACATTGGAGAGCCCTGAGGAACAGTTTCTGGAAACAGTGCAATAAGTGAACCAAGTTCCCTAAATTTTTAAAAGTAAACTAATTACACTAATCTAATGAGGAACTTTTCATATCATCCTCCCTAGCAGCTTGGGACTGGGGAACAAAAGGTGCTTCCTTACACCACAAAAAGAGAACAGAAAGGACAAATCTGTGTTGGAAAAAATGCCAGACAGGTATTCCGACCAAACGAGAAACATCACATCTGCATAAGGTCCCACACTGATAGACTGTGCAATGAGTTACCACGAATACAGACAGCATGCATTAGCCAGGTGTAAGATTAGGCAAAAACCTGGCACTGTCACTTTTTTTTTCTTTGTGAAGTATAGCCTGGAAGATAAAGTTTAATTAAGTGAATGTGTTAAATAGTAAATAGGTGGATAATAGCTTGAAATATGCTAAATAATGAATTTTTAAAATCTGAGACAGTAAGAATAGATGGAATTTGCTGATCATTGAAGCACCTATAATAAGAATGTACATAAACAAACAAAAACAATGGTAACTTGTTATTTAGCATAACATGTGGAAAATATTACTGTACAGAAGTTAACAAATTTGGTAATATAGGGGGTTGAGTATGTACCATTTTCTATATGTTGGTGGATGAAAAACATTTCCAAAAATGTTACATGACATATTATGAAACATGTTCGATGTATTCAAGATCTTTACTGGATACTGAGCGAAGGGGAAATTAGGAATCAGGAAAGCAGATACAAAAGTCAGGTGAACTAAGCTTACTATCAGACCAATTTTTTGGATTTTTTGCACCAAACAGAACTATCAGCTTTATATGAAAACAAGATGAACAAGGTATGGGTTTATCAAGATAAGGAATCATCCTGCCCATTCAATTATCAGATATCTCAAACATCTAGCTGAGAACTAATGCTACTTATCCATGTACGAGAACAACACTTAATTTCGATAACCTTTTGTCAATTACATTTCCTTTAAGTGTGCTAAGTTTAACAACTGATTTTTCATTTTTGGGGATAGAAAAAATTTTTTAAAGGTGACATGACTTTCAGAATTGTAATATAAGAATAAATTATACATTCTACAGGTGTATATTCTTTTCTTTGAAAATACTAATCTCACTGAATAAAAGAGAAATACATACGTCAGGTTGAATTTAAAGTTGAACTGCCAGGTGGTATAACCTGGTGGAGTTTCACCCAGGTCACTCAAGAATGTAAGTCCAAGCTGTATTATCTTTAACAAGTCAACATTACATTTCAAAAGTTGGTACTGGTACTCAGCAGTACTACGAAATTCTCCTATTGGTCGTGCTACAACGCCGGGAAACTCTGTGTCCTACAAAAATACAGAACAGCAACATTTTTCTTCAGTTTTAAAATGAGCCTTTATAAGCTATCTGGTTATAGTTATTTCAAATAAAAATATGTTTCTGTTATATTAATTATTAATATAGATTGTTCTCTGAAATTTAAATCTAGTACTTTACACGTACATGCTGTATCCAATTCACAGATAATAACAGTTAATCCAAGTGCAATAAATAAGAGGTTTATCCACAGAAAACCTGATACAATGAACAGTTCAACCACACCATTATTAAATATATAGATACAAAAACATGCAAATAGTGGGTCATAAGTACTTAACAATAAAAATGGAAATGCTGACAGAATAAAATTATAACCTTGTTAATGCTAAAACACCAATGCCACTGTTTATACATATACAATATGCAGTTTTGTAACAATGCATTTCTTCTCATGCATGGAAATTTGTATACTAAACACATCCATTTCAAAACATTGAATTTTTACTGCTGCACATGCCACACTTATTATATAATTAGATGAAAAGAAAATATCTACAACAAAGGGCATGTTAACCCGCTGACTGCTGATTTGCTGTATAGGGTACAATCTGCCTCTGATAGTTGAATACGGGTGTGCTGTATATAGTGCATGGTTTGCAAAAATTCTGCAAACACTTAGAGCAGCCGCAGTCAATAGATTAATAAGCTTTTTTGCTGTGATATATTTCAGGGTTTACAAACCTTTTTTAACTCCAGTTAATGGAAAAATCTTTATAAAAAATTTTGGAACTATAAGGAATATACAAACCTATAGTGTTGTTTCTTAATTTAGCTTCATGAAGAAGCTATCAAGTGAAAGTTATGAGGTTCAATTATTGTACAACAAACTTGAAGGAAACAACACTTCAACTATTCCTAACACTTGCAAGCATTATAAATTTCCTGAGACATTTTTTAAATTTCTTTATTCTTTGTTTTTTCACTGTATGATTCTGTAATCCAGTGGTTGGATATCACTGTTATATTCAGTAGAACAATTATGGATATTCCACGTCATCTGCTGCTTTTCTCAGCACCCATGACCAAAAGTCCATGTGCCACAATGCAAAATGTTTAGGCTGTATCTTCAATCAATAAAATGGATGTGATGATAAAGTGTTCCAAATATTAAGTTGTTTGTGCATGTCTCTGGTCAATAGGACAATGCTTTTTGAGGTTACTGTAAATGATTAATTTGGCTTTTATTTCCACAAAGAATAGTCACTTTACATAGATTGAAAATTAAAAAAGGAAAATAAAAACTCTTTCAGTCAAAAATATTACCCACCTCTAAAACACTCTCAAAAATGATTACTGTACTTCCAATTTAATTTGGAAAAGTTTAAGGCTTCCTCTAGCTGCAAGATCACAAATTCATAAAATATGATTTTCATATGAATGAAATAATCCTTTTGAAAACTTTAACATTAACTAAATCTTATAAGTTCACATACAAACAATTATCAAGTAAAGGTACTTTCCTTTGTCCAATCTTATTATTTTGATTGTGTGAATAAATATTGTTTATTTATATTTTTAAATTGTGTTTAGTCTCTTTCTTTCACAGAAATTAGATTTACTCCTCGATATTTTTCCTGATCAAATCTCCTGTTATTTTTGTTCCTATTTTGTCACTCTTTTAGGAAATCAGTTTTACTATAGAATATCACACTCTAGTTTAAATAACATTCATCAGCTACCTTGAAATGCCCCACCATTAACTTTTCTTTTAGCAGTTCTTTTGTCATTTTCATTAGACAATAAAAAAGGTTTGTGGGACTCACTAAATGCAATTCCCACTGCTCTATTTCAGAACCAGTGTAATCTGCAGTATACCATTTATGAAATACACTATTACTACAAAATAAGATATACTATTTTACTTCATCATTCATTATTTAATTGCAAAATATTGAATACAAAAATAAAAATTTAAATAACATTTTAATCATATTCTTACTTAAAGAATTAGGTATGTCCAGTATAAAACTTGAACATGTTATCACCTTAACTCTTTCAGCATGGGCTCAGTCCGACTTCGTAACCATTTTGTACTTGTTAAAGTTTTAATGCTATAACTTTTAACTTAGTAAGTGTATGTTCACAAAATATGGGAGATTGTCAGTAAAAATTACAAGGCTTTCATATGCAGAATATCAGATTTTTTTATTAAGTCTTAAGGTTTGTTAAGCAATGTATTTCTCATGCCTTTTTACTTCTCGCATGTTGCCTATCCAACATGCAAAGTAATTTTCATTTTATGATTAAATACATTTGAAATAACCATAAAATCATAAATTACTATATCAAATACCATAGAATTCCACTATAATTTATCAAGCTTAGTAACTAAGTTGTATTGTAATCTAAAAAAGCTACGAAATTTCAAGCAGACTAAAGACACAATTTACCTCTTTGAAATCATGGTTCGTAAGAAAGAGATGCCATCCTAAGAATTTAAAATGGCCAAGAAACCCACTGAGGGGAAATTCTGAGCTTTCGATTGGTTATTCATGTCATGTATAGAAGTAAGTGTATATAAGGGAGTGTTTCCAAAAATGGAAAGAGGTGGGTGGGGTGCCAGTGTGATTGATTTATTACATGAGCAATATCTTAGCAAATAGAAAAGATAAGATATTCTTATTTTATATTCTAGCTTTTCAATATTGGTAATTTCAGTTCCTAATTCATAAGAAACTATAGACTTAGTATTTTGACATCACAAACATCTAATTTCAACCATTGCTATATTCAACATACCACATGCCACACAAAAATTGATGTTTAACTGTGTTTTCTTTAATATTTACTTTTAAGTGAAGAAATTGAGTAATGTTTAATACTAACATTTTAATTATAATCTACAGTTTGATACCAAACATATTGACATAGATTCATGAAATAGTAGTTGAATAAAATTT
>NW_013667063.1:176686-177452 GCF_000517525.1 Limulus polyphemus
ATAAAATCATAAATTACTATATCAATACCATAGAATTCCATTATAATTTATCAAGCTTAGTAATTAAGCTGTACTTGGATCTAAAAAAATTTTAAATTTCAAGCAGACTAAAGACTCACCTTATCAGCTTGAAAATTTGTCTCGAAAGGAAGAAATAGTGCAATAATGCTTGAAAATGAATGAGAAAGCCATTAGGGGACATTCTGAGCTTTTGATTGGTTATTCACATGTCATATACAGAAGTAAGTGTATATAAGGGAGCATTTCCAAAAATGGAAAAAGGTGAGAGGGTCCACTGTGTTTGATACAGTACACAGCGATATCTCAACAAATAGAAAAGAGGTTCTTGCTTTTGAATATTGGTAGTTTGAGTTCCTAATTTGTACGAAACTACAGACTTTGTATTTTGACATCACAAACATCAAATTTGAACCAGTGCTTCATTCAACATACCATGATACACAAAAATTGATGTTTAGGTGTGTTTTTAATATTAATTATAAATTAAGAAATTAAATAATGTATAGAACTGAAATTGGAATTATAATCTACAGTTTGATACCAAATTTACTGACATAAATTCATAAAATAGTAATTAAATAAAATTTTGAATACTTACTTCTATATATGACATGAATAACCATCGTAACAGATTTGGCACCATTTCTTTCTTTTGAACCAATATTTCAATGAGGTAGGGTGTGTCTTTAGTCTGCTCAAAATTTCATATTTTTTTAGACTAAAATACATCTTAGTTACTAAGCTT
>NW_013667063.1:178452-182764 GCF_000517525.1 Limulus polyphemus
GGTTTCAGCGTGATGGTTTGGGGAGCTGTTTGGGTTGGTGGGAGATCGAGCTTAGTGGATTGCGTTGGCAACATAAATTTTGCGAAATATGTCAAAAATTTGGAGGAAGGACTCTTGCCACTTTATTCCTCGGGTTTCGTGGACAAGAACACAAAGTTGTTCCAGGAAGATGGAGCACCGTGTCACAATGCTAGAAACACCCAAAAGTGGCAGGAAGAAAATGGTATCCAGAAGTTGCCCTGGCCGAGCTAATCTCCTGACATGAACCAAAAAAACCAACTTTGAAGAGCGATCTACTCCAAGTTTTGAAGCAAGAGTGGACGACAATCCCATGATCTAAAATTGACGAGATGATTCTCACGATGCCCCAAAGGATCAACGAACTTCACGAAGCGAAAGGAAGATCTACTAGATATTAATTAAATTATAAATATATCAATTCATGTGAATATGACTGAAAAATTTCATTTTTTCTGAAAAGGTGGTGTCTATTTACTTGTGACCACGCTGTGTATATTAGCTAGGAAAGCATCATGATCCAAAAAAAGTCCCAACAGCAGAGGAATTAAGTAAGGAGGGATAGAGCAGAAGAATAACTACAGGCTAATGTGGTGAAAAGGAGAGAACAAACCTCTCCAGAAAACCCATCCAGGAGTGCCTCAGAAATAAGATGAAGTGACAAGAAGTAATGCAGGAAGGTGGTAAGAAAGAGCCAAAGGCATGAAAATTGAACACTATAAGGGAATACACACATTAAGAGATTTGTCCCCTAATCAGGTAAAATATTCCAAAGACTGGGAATTGAGAAATGGAAAAAAAGAATGGCCATAAACCAGGACAAAAGTGTCAAGGAAAACAAGGCATATTAGTATAGTATAAAGAAAGAAAAAAGCCCCTGAAAAAAAGAAATATATATATAAAAAGTAATATACCCAGTCACAGTTTCACCAAACTCTGAAGAATGGCTACAGGTGGAAGGTGATAACTCAAAGATGAAGATATAGCAATTCCATGCAGATAGTGAAATATGAATGTATATGGAGTAGTCCACATGCTTGATTGAAGAATTTCCTCCAAGGGACGATGGAGATGAGACACCAGGGAAAAGGTAAGGTGTCTGATCTAACGAGAAGACACCTGGAATAAATTATGGGAATAAGACAATAAGGAAGAACAAGCCAATTTAATTAAAAGCCAAACCCAATTGGTCAGAGTGGAAAGAAAATTATCACAAACAGTGGATGTTTGCCAATGAATAAATAGGCAAGAATCGCCACCATGGAAGGAAGCTGTGCAAGCAATGAAGAGCATGAACAGGAGATAGTAGCCTATACAGATCCATCTGAGGATAAATGTAGGAAATGGAAGGAAGGAAAATCTGAGAGAAGAAGGAATTACCCTCCCAAGCTGCTGAAGGTTTGGGAAGGAAAGATCGATCTGGATAAAGGAGAATATATATAGAATGATATAGAATATGTGAAACGTTGATGGCAAAAAAATCCGATTGATGACGTCCACAGGCTAAGAAGAGAAGGAAATAGGTCTTAAGGGATAAGTGAAAAATCAAGCACGAGGACAGTTGTTCAAATGGAGGCAGTGAAGAACCGCATTAACATATCAATCTAGAAGGACAGCATGCTGAGGTGGACGACTAATCTAGAAGGGATGCTAAAAGAGGGAAAGGGTAGGAGATGTAAAAACTTTACAGTACTGAGAAAAATGAAAAGTGTGGGATAAGGCAGCCTAATAACCCATGATCGAGAAAAAAGAAGACCCCTGATCAAAGAGCCAAGTGAGGAAATACGTAATATGAGGAACAGTGGGTCTAGCAAATGAAAACCTTTAACCCAACAACCAATAGCAGAAAACGTTCCACTTACGTTGATACACATCCCTAGAGGAAAGGCAAATGGAACACGCTAAAAAAGAAACAACTCGCTGGGACAAACCAGATCTCCTCGCCAAGGACCAGATAAAAACCAGGTATGAAGACGGAGGATGATCGAAGTTGGTGTAGAAGGGATGGAGTAAGAGGAAGAGGTAATGGAAGGACAGATTGGAGCTGGAGCAGATGCAAAATCACAGTTGTGCTGGCCAATAAAGGGCAATCAGAAAGACTTGACATGGAGTGGCATGGATGATCGACATCACCCTGTGAAGAAGACAGATGGGATGATATACATATAGGTATTTGTTGGTCCAATCTTGACTGAAAGCAGAGACCAAAACAGTGGTAATTTGGTATTGAGGGATATGGCAAATGCATCCAGGTGAGAAGTACCCCACTGAAGGCATAACCAATGGAAAACAAGAAAATTGAGAGACCACTCCATTGGATAAACTTTGTCTAGGCAGGAAAAATGATCAACAACAAGATTGAATGCCCCAGAAAATGACACGCAATGAAATGAACGCTAAGCATGTGGGCCAATAAAAGGAGATCCAAGTTTCAACCACAAAGGGAAAGAGGACAGGTCTTGGTGATTGATACAAGCCACCACTGTAGAATTGTCAGAATGGATCATGATCAAATGGTTCTTAGCAAGATGAAGAAAATGATCCAAGGCACGATATACAGCCAGAAGCTACAGAATGTTAATAGGGTAAGACCTTTTGGCCAGAGACCACCGACTTGAAGCTTCCTGCTGATTGACCCACGATCCCTGCCCTGAATGTAAATGTAGATCAAAATATGTAAATCTGGACGAGGGGAGGAAGTGGAACACCCACCAACATGTGAGCCTTGTCCAACCACCAATGCAGATCGTCTACAAGGGAAGGAGGAAGGGAAATAGGAGCCTCCAATGGATCACCCACAAGATTCCATTGGTATTGCAGACAACTCAAGAGACCACATATGTGCTTGGCTCAAGGGGATAAGGACTCCCATGGAAGACCATATCCCCAAAAGTGATAGAACCTCGCGAGCTCTAAGAGAGAAAGCAGTAAAGGCATGGAGAACTGAAAGTTCCATCAAATGAAGTCAAAGAGGAGAAGGTTGGGACCAACTAAGATGAGTGTTGGAAAAGACATCCAAATGGACAAGATATTGGGTAGGTATGAATAATGACTTCTCCAATTTGATAAACCAGCCCACACAAACTGCCTCCATGAACAGCAAATTAGTGTGATGGGTGGACTCCTGATCAGAATGAGCTAACAAAGCCAATCGTCCATGTAACAATGGAAGCACAACCCCCGAGTATGTAAATGTTAGATAAATGCCTTGACCACTCGACAAAAGACATATGGGGGCCAAAGCAAGCCTTAAGAGCAGGGTGCAAAATTGATAAACTATCCCATTATGAACAAACCGAAGATATCGATTGATGAGATATTGAAATATGCAGGTAAGCATTCGCAACGTCTGTCTTGATCATCCACAAACCTGAAGAAAAAACCCCACCTGATTGTGAGAACATATTCCACAGTAAACTGGAGTAGAACCAAGAATTGATTGAGCAGGAGAAATCCATCACAGGCTGCCAGTCCCCAGTTTTCTTTGGTACTACAAACAGCCTGGAATAAAAACCTGGAGAAGGATGATTGACAGGTTAGATGGCCTACTGGGAGAGAAGATCTTGTACTGCCTCGGACATATGTTGACTGGTGGTAGGATCCTGAGGCAATGCAAAGGAAAAGGGTACCTGAGATAACGGAGGAGGGAAAAGAAGGTGTATGACGAGCCCCTCAAATAATACCCAAATAACCCACATATCTGTGGCAAAAAGTCCCCAAAGAGGAACAAAATCAAACAAGTGAGCCCCTACTGAACCAGAACCCACTGGGTAGTCACCTGTACTGTTGGCAACGTGTCCATCTGCTTTGAATAAAAAGAGAAGGTGAGGAACCCCTGGAGGGAGGAACAGGTAATGACTGAGAAGGAGCTGGATGGGAAACAGTAATAGGGGCATGTCTAGGCTCAGAATGCAACAAAGAATACACCAAAGAGAAAAGGGTAGTTTTTTGTTGCACCAACTCCACACAGGATTCAAGTCTCAGGAATATTACTGTAAACTAATAATGGCTGGAGACGGCTTGAATGGGTAATGAAGAAAAACTTTAATACAACAGCAAATGTACAACGTTTCGACAAGGTTTTGTCATCATCAGGTGATGACAAAACCTTGTCGAAACGTTGTACATTTGCTGTTGTATTAAAGTTTTTCTTCATTACCCATTCAAGCCGTCTCCAGCCATGATATAACAGTAGTTTTTAACTACGTTTTGAGTGCAGTTTGTCAGAATTATACACAAGAAAATTTGCATAGATTTCATTGCTTGATTTTGTCGCTCAGTTAACTTGATTCAG
>NW_013667063.1:182774-190896 GCF_000517525.1 Limulus polyphemus
CTGAATCAAGTTAACTGAGCGACAAAATCAAGCAATGAAATCTATGCAAATTTTCTTGTGTATAATTCTGACAAACTGCACTCAAAACGTAGTTAAAAACTACTGTTATATCATGGCTGGAGACGGCTTGAATGGGTAATGAAGAAAAACTTTAATACAACAGCAAATGTACAACGTTTCGACAAGGTTTTGTCGGTACCTGATGATGACAAAACCTTGTCGAAACGTTGTACATTTGCTGTTGTATTAAAGTTTTTCTTCATTACCCATTCAAGCCGTCTCCAGCCATTATTAGTCTCAAAGTGGGTTCCTCGTCATCGAATTTGAATTACTGTAAACGTACTGCTGAAGAAAATGGCCATACACAAGTCCCGGAGATAAGTAGGCAGTAAGCGAACCTGGGACAAAGGTGCATCCTTTCCCAGGAGATCCCAACAACAGAAAAACCACATTTGTATGAATAGAGCTGAAGAAGACAAATGTGCCAACAAGGAGGTAATCCCTCAGGATATCTGTGGGTCACCTTGGAAAGGAGGTGGATAGTAGACAAGTACCGTAAGAGAGTAGGGAGGGTAAGATGAAGTTGGAAAAATTGAGCCTGGGTTAAATGAACATGGGCAAAATCGATTCTAACTGATGATAATCGAGAAACAGACATTGAGCCTGAGGGTAGGCCAAGGCAAACTGATCTGAAGCCCGTGGAGAATGGCGCATGCTGGTACCCTCAACCATCTGAGAAACAAAATGCTTAATATGAACCCTAATATTCGAAGAAGAGGGGGGGAACCCAAGTACTGATAGGAGGAGGTATAATGTAACAAAGAAGGACGGGGTCATAAGTAGTCGGTTAAATGGATAAAATACAACATACCTGAGAAATTGTGCTTAAAAAAGCCATATTAGGCCTAGCTGATTCCACAGAAGGGGCATAGGAAGACATGGCAAAATCAGGTTTAGGAAAAAGGCTGTCAAAATCCTTACTGACCCAAATAGGTTTGACATCATCGGGAGGAATAGGGGCAAGATCAGAAAGAGCAGGTTGATTCACATAATGATCAATTTCATGGCGGATGATAGCTGATAAATCCAAAGATGAGTCACCCCCACATGTAACCTGTGTGAATGTGATAGTAGAAGGTACGATCTCTGAAGTGGTAAGTAGAAAATGTAAATGAAAATCCAACACAACTGTTTGATGGAAAAAAAAAGAAAGTCAAAAGTCATTAACTGTTGAAAAACAAAGAAAAAACCCACAAAGAACAAGAATAAAAGAATTACAAGTTGAACAAATTCGAAGAGCATAACAAAAATATCTTGACACGAATACTGCCAAATGAGAAGTGATAGTTCAGTAGAATCGAACAGAGGGAGTTCCATGCATCAAGAAAATGTCCCACTCTTTTTCTTTTATTGGTTGAGGGTTGTCGCATGTTGATTTACATGCACGACACATTTGAATCAGTTGATTGGAAGGTACGTGGGAGCTCAAGGCTTGTAGCATGCGAACAAAATTTTTGCACATAGAGGGCAGCACTGAACAAGAATAGCTATTTATGTGAAAGGAGGTAATGTACTGTATTAGAACTACATGTTCATGATCAAAATTACATGTGTAAAAGGCCATTATGTTTATAACAGAAATGGTTTGTAATTATTTAGTATACTTACGAATATGTATGACACACTTACCATAGCCACAAAGCTATACTTCTGAACCACCCTGCGGATAGTTTTGAATTCATCCTCCAGATTATAGTTCCATACTTCTCTAATTCCACATGCTTCATTTGATAGGTGAGCATTATGATTTCCTTGACTGTTGGAGTACATACGTCCTGTAGGTGCAGGCATTATAAAGCTTCAAGTAACCACATACAATGACCTCTACTAAATGTCCAAAGCAGGGAATATACAAGTTTCTCTGTCAATTTAGAATACAGTTTAGAGATTTTCACTGTCACAATATGTACACTAACCATTGATTTGATTTATTCTTCAAAGTATTGAAAAGCTAGTATTTTTTTCTTCTGTCCATGTATTTCTGAAAAAACAAAAAATAAATGATGTTAATTTATAACACAACAAAATCTCTTTTGTGCAAGATAATTACTCTAGTAATGTAGGTATTCTTGAGGGTTTAACCTTTCAATATTCATGGGCGTTGGTTTCCAAGACCATGTTTAAGAAGACAAAAGGTAAAAAAGAAGACTAGAAGAGCATCAGAATGATTGAGAGGTACCTAGTAAAATGAAATATCTGTGGTCTTAGTTTTTCACCTATTCATGAAAATAGGTGTCAATTTTGAGATGTAATTGGAGTCTTGTGACCCTTTTCAGCTTCTTTATCCTTTTTTATCATTTTGTTAACGGTACCTAGAGATATGTCTAAGTTTATCACAATGTTTTTTTTGTGTGTTTCGGGACTTTTGTAATCACAGCTTTCACTTTGTGAATGATGGTGTTCTTCTTGATTGGATTGGAATAAAGTCTTTAAGAGTCCATTACCATCCAAAAGTTATCATTTTCCTAAACTGAAAATGCATTTTCAAACATATCTATCTCTGCTGACACTAATAGCTATTTTTCCATCTTCATCTTTGCCACCTAACATTGTGTTACTTACTCCAGTCTTTATATACCCCACTCGACTGCCCTCGGCAATATCTAATTTGCAAAACTTTATGCCATCCCTCACATGCCCTCTATGCAGGTACTGTATATAAGCACTGTATGCAGACAATAAATTCACTTTTTCAAGACTTACCTCCTTCTGGTCACTTAACACCAGCTCCTAGTGGGGAGGAAGGAAGGGAGAGTGTCAGCTGAGGTAAGTATGTTTGGAAATACATTTTCAGTTTAGGAAACTGATAACTTCCAAAACATACCTACCTCCGATGACACTAATAGCTAGAATCCCCAATTGAGAAGGCGGAGGGGGCGGTGAGGACAGAGATCATACAGAAAACGTCTGCAGAGAACAAATACGTACCTCGAGAAGTGGTATCAAAGTGAGGAACACCGCACAATATCCATAACAGGTAGTTCATCCCGAACTACAGAAAATTGAAAAGGGTAGAATATAATACAAGTATGATGGTCCAGCCCCGACCAAACAGCCGAGGTTCCACAACTCGGGTTAGATTTAAGGGGTCATGGTACCCATATCCCATGTAGGTGGCCAGGGCAGTTGGACCACAGATATATATATCTTTGTGATAGGATCCCTACCAGTAACCACAGAATGATACATTTCGAACAACCGGATTTATGAAAGAAAGAAAGCAGCACCAAAGTGAAAAATCCTTCTGATCAACCTGAAGAGTCCAAAAGGAAACATCCCAGGACTGGATTGATGGGATTATACGCCATACTTCACCAAAGTCCAGAACTCATCCAGTCTGGATTTACAAACAGTTGTCTTTACTCCCCCACTCTGTGGGGAAGGAGAGTTCCACTTACCTATGGAATTATGGAGAGGATGTGGAACACCAAAGACTAAAGATGGGACCGCATTGCGTTCGGATTGACGAGGAGATAATGGACTCCCTGCATGTACAACATAAGACCTGACAGTGTTCATAAGACTTAGAGTCCAAGCACCACCATCCCTCCCACTGGATAGCTAAGCATTAAATCTGGACTGGTGTTACGAGTAGGCTCCCATGGAGGTTGGTCCTGCTCCTACCAACATGTGGGAAAACTTTGTCCTCTTCTCCGAGAGTGGAGTAAACTTAAACTCAACACTGAAGGAAAATCCTCTGTCCACCACCCCAGCGACAGGGAACTGAGTGTGGTAAGGACTTCCGAGCTACACTAGTAGAAGTAAGGGGGGGAACATAAACGTTGGGGAGTCATGAGAAACAGGTCTCCAGACAGTGAAACAGGTGAACCACATTCCCTAATTTTTAAAAGCAAACTGATCTAGACTGATTCAGCTCTAAGATCAGCAGGGACTGGCAAAATCCCCTTTAGTTTTACTCATGATAGTCCATTAGAAATATTGTAATATGATATCACCATCCAGAATTGCATCCAGATGGTCTTATGGTACACCTCATCTCGACAGAGCCCATTGCAACCAGGAACCGATATAAAAGTTGCTAGTGCAGAATTTAAATACAAGCATACCCTACAGGGCAACACTTGCCACTGAGTGGGATCCAAACGAAATCAATAAGGACCCTAGAAGAGAAAAGAACAATAACTATTTGAAACCATTACACGGGAATTCATATCCAATTTTTTTTTGTAGGAAAAAACAAAAAAGAAATTCAAAGCAACATATCTCTGGATAACAAAACAAAGAATTCCCGATTATTAGAAAGCGAAAATGTAAATCATAAAACGTTAGTCTGAATGCTCGAGCTTTGTAGAGAAAAAGTGATTTTATTGTCTGCATACAGTGCTTATATATAGTACCTGCATGGAGAGCATCTGAGGGCCGGCATAAAGTTTTGCAAATTAGATATTGCTGAGGGCAGTCGAGTGGGGTATATAAAAACTGGAGCAAGCAAACACAACATTATATGGCAAAGATAAAGACTGAGAAATAGCTATTAGTGTCAGTGGAAGTATGTATGTTTTGGAATTTCTTCTGCTTCCATATTAACCTTGGTTCTACACTGTTTAACCAGGTCACTGTATAAATATTTGTTACTTTTGTACTAAAATATATCTCTTCAACTATAAGTCTAACCATAATAGCATTGAACAGTTGAATGGTCAGGAATGCATATGAACTAAATCCACAGGTGCTATGCCTTGGTTCTACACTGTTTAACCAGGTCACTGTATAAATATTTGTTACTTTTGTACTAAAATATATCTCTTCAACTATAAGTCTAACCATAATAGCATTGAACAGTTGAATGGTCAGGAATGCATATGAACTAAATCCACAGGTGCTATGCATATCACACATAAGGTCACAGCTCTCATCTGTGACAATATTTAACTACATTTAACTTTTTTGTTTAGTGCAAAGCTACACAGTGTGCTATTTTTGCTCTGTCCACCTTTTGGAAGTGAACCCTAGATTTCAGCTGTGTAAGTCTGTGAACTTATTGATGACTCACCAAGTGACATACTGCATTAGAAGATGCAAATCATTCTTAGGTTGTAAAGTGTGAAATTGTGATTAATCTTCCTTAGAAGTCCACCTGTACTCATATAATTATAGTCGGTAGAAGTTAGCTTTACAATGAAAAGTAAGTGAAAGGAAGTCAAAGGGATGGGACATTATGACTACCAGCAAAGCTATAACATTCATGAGTTTCCAGTATATTAGTCTCCATAAAAAAATTAGCTGTGCACTGATTTTATTTTTATTTCCTCTTTTTCAAAAGCTCTATGTAAAACATTTTATTTAACCATGTAATTTCAATAAACTACACTGTCAAAACATCAAGAACAAAAAATGAATGCAACTAACTTGAATCTGATAAACAAGGAACAACTTTATTTGATGGTAAATGGACTGGAAAATAAATGTGCATGGGGACATGAAACAACCACTCTTTTTTAAAGGGTCTTATGATGGTTAAAAATACTGATGATGCATGCAGTCTATGAACTGTTGTTAGCACAACAAAGTACATGTAGACACAAAAATCTGATTATTCTCTGAAAGATCTTGAAATTCTGTAGCCCAAGATAAAGGTTATTTGAGTGTTTTATCAGTATCCAAATTCTCTGTATTGCAGTTGTATACAACCATAATGATAAGTTGTTTCCAACAAGATATAAAAAATCTATATAGCATGCAAGTCAGATAAAATAAACTAAATGAAAGATATGATGAGGTAATAAGGATGTCAAAAGGCAATGTGTGTTTCAGGAGTGATCGGTCAACCTTTCGCAGCCATATCATTTATTGTTCGATTAAGAGACTAGAAACTTTGTTCTCTGATTTATTTACCAGTTATCACAGGATGTGAAAAAATCCTGAAATCAGGCTGCATATTTAAACTACTTTTAGGTAAATCTCAAACCCAGAATAATGATAGATAATGAAGCTATACAATGTGGGCATGTCAAAACATAAAGGCTTATGAAGAATATTTAACACATCATCATTAAATTTTAACATTGCATCTGTTACAGTCATATTATGTGATTCAAAAATCCCTGTATCATCCAAGGCTATCACAACCATTTAAATTTGACTCTCACCACTTGTTTTATGCTAACAAAGTACATACGATTGAGATCATGTAACGCTATGGATATCATACTTGTATCTTATGCCTTTTTTGTATTATAATGAAGCACAACAGTCTATATTGTACAAGTCAGTAAGTTTTCATACAAAAGGTTAATTCTTTAAGTACAGAAAGATGAAGTAAATAATGAGTATATGTCCAGAGATACAAAGCTACCTGACTCGCAAATATGAAGAATAGTTATTTGTTAAGGCACATACTGCCACTAATACTCAACTTCTTTAGCTTCATTGAAGTGTATGTGTAAATGTACCAACAATGGTACAAGCAGCAATTATTTTATACTTTCATGATAGGCTTGACTAATCTGTGAATGATAAAAAAAGATTAAATATTTTGTAATATTTGGTTTCTTTATTCTTCAAAAATAGCAGTTTTTGAAGAATAAACAGATCAAATATTCTAACTGAAACAAATAAACTGAAGTGCAACTTAAAGGCAAGTGTGTGGCATATAAGCACACGTTCCCTACCTCTATATAGTAATATATAATTTTTTTTAATGTGTTATTTGTGCAAGTTGACGCAGTTTCAACATAATACGTTGATCAAGAAGTTCATTAAGTTACTATGATTCCAGCTACCAACTGTTCTGTACCATTCACAGAGAATAGCACCTTTTGACTTTCTAAGGTAAAGATAGCTGCAAGATTACCTGTAACATGTGAAATTAGACAGTTACCTTTTCTACTAGCAGTCACGTGAACTCTCAAAGTAATTACTTCTTGTATGTTTAATTGAGAATGACTAGACACATGGGTAGAATTAGTCACTCTCTGGTAAGCCTGAAGTTAACTAAGTAATGTGAGATTTATTCAATCTGGAACAGGATCTACAGAGTTAGTCTTCCATAAGACCTCATATAAGTAAGCTGGAAAGGTTTCAAACCTTACTCTCCAGTAAAGGCAACTGTCCATTATGGCAAGTAAAATACATTTTCATTGTGTTTGTTTGAATAAATATTGTTTATTTTTTCAGCCTCTCTTTATTTCTTGCAAAATCAGTCATTCATATAATACAAAAGTATTCCACAGCAACTATCTTGACGAATCTCCTATTATTTTGCAAACCTATTTTGTCACTCTTACGTGAAATCAGTGCTACATAAAAACACCAGAAGAGTTCAGGCCTTTGCTCATTCCTATTACTTTACAGATATTGATAGGAGTGTAATTAGTAAATTAACCTTCTCCAGACGGGTAATGGGTCAAAGGCCACATCATCACGTTTATTGACTTGCATTCAAAATATTATTGAACTACTATTTCATGAATTTATGTCAATAAGTTTGGTATCTAACTGTAGATTATAATTAAAATCTTAGTATTACACATTATTTAATTTCTTAATTTAGAAGTAAATATTAAAAAAACACACAGTAAGTTGAATGCAGCACTGGTTCAAATTAGATGTATATGATGTCAAAATACTAAGTCTATAGTTTTGTATGAATTAGGAACTCAAATTACTGATATTGACAAGCTGGAATATACAATAACAACCTCATATCTTTTCTATTTGCTGAGATATCGCTCATGTACTGAATCAAACACAGTGGCCCCGGTCACCTCTTTCTAGTTTTAGAAACAGTCCCCTTTTTTTATATACTTACTTCAATATATGACATGTCGATAACCAATCAAAAGCTCAGAATGTCCCCCTAGTGGCTTTCTCAGTTATTTTCATGTATCAGGATGCTATCTCGTTCTTTCAAACCAAGATTTCAAGGAGGTAATTTGTGTCGTTAGTCTGTTCAAAATTTCTTATTTTTTTAGACTGAAATACAGCTTATTTACTAAGCTTGATAAATTATAGTGGAAGTCTATGGTATTAATATTGTAATTTATGTTTTTTTTCATTATTCAACAGTATATATACAACCTAAAAAAATTATTTCATTTCA
>NW_013667063.1:191090-196224 GCF_000517525.1 Limulus polyphemus
TAACTATATATATATATATATATATATATAATGTATAATAATGGAAATGTGACTGTATTTTATAAAATACTTGTGTACTAAGCCAAGACAGGTCACTTTGTAAAAACTAAATGTCAGTTTTATATTATTGGATACAGTAACAAGAGAGCATGTGGGCCACGTCATTGTAACTTCTGTATTGTTAGCCAGGCATGGCTGAAAGGTCAATATAATATAAATAATAAATATATATAAATGTATAATGTTATGAGATTTAAGCTATTTAGTCCGAACATTTATGTTTTTGTGTTATAATTTGTTGTCATTCTAGGATGAAAGAGGCACAATTTATATTATTGTTACAAGATCGGTCAAATCTACTGAACCCTTACAGAGATTCCTTACTGAAAATAATGGATAAAATATAAAGTATTTTACTCAAGAAATGTTTAATAACTATCTGGATGCTATAAAGTTTTTGCATGTGAAATTTGAAAATTTTCTGATGGATAAAAGTATTTTTAATCTTAAAATGAAAATTATTTTGCATGTTGGATAAGCAACGTGCAGAAAGAAATAAAAGGCATGAGAAAAACATTGGTTTACAAGCCTTAAGACTAAATAAAAAAAATTTATATTTTGCGTATGAAAGCACTGTAATGTTTACTGATAATTTGCCAAATTTCGTTACCATATGCTTACTGATTTAAAGGTTATAGCACGAAAACTATGACAAGCACAAAATGGTTTTGAGGTCGGTCCCAGGGACTGAGCTTGTGCTGAAAGTTAATAAAGTTGGCAGATGATATTAAATTTTTGGGTATTTTTTGAATGTTGTGATACATTTACTAGAGAATGACATATAAATTGGTTAATTTTGATAAATATTTTGAAAATAACCTTTGATTATGGTAAGAATAAGATAATGCATTTAAGTTATAATGTGGATGAAATATAGGATGTATTTACATACATACTGATTACAAATCAAAGGATGTAATTATCTCTTTATACAAACTGCTAGTTAGGTCTAACTTGAAATACAATATACAGTTCTGGTTTTTTCCTTATCTAAGTGAAGTTAATATTTACTTCTATGAATAGGTACAGAAGAAGGCACAGCACATTCCTGGCAGGGAAGTGGAACAGTTTTGCTAAATCAAGTTGTCCAAGTCTGTCCAATATGACAAAATTATGCCTTAGAACAATTTTGAGGATGGAAGGATTATCTTATTGTGACAGAATAAGATCTCTTATTTTCTATTAAGAAAAGGTAAGAGGTGATCTTATTACAGTTTACAAGATTATCCAAGGAATCAATAGGACACAAGTTTAAAATTTGGAAAACACAGGCTACATTAACCTACAAATAACAAGGGACTATATGGTTCTATAAAGTTGTCCTTGCACATCTACCCTCAGGAAAAGCAAAAACATATACACGCCCTTTACTTTTCACAAAATATTCAATTTCTCTCTTAAACTCCTGTAAATTTCCAGCCTCTACTACTACTGAAAGTAACTCATCTGAGGCTTCAGTTAAGACAAATTTGTTTTACCAACAGTGTGATTAGCTTATGAAAATAATTATCCAAGAGGAGTTCAGCACCTCAGATGAGTTTAAGTGGGGAATCAAAGATTTCCTGTAAAATAAAGGGTGGGTAGAAATGTATAATCTTCTTTTTTTATAGGAAGGGTGGGTGTACACAGTCATGAGGAACCAAGTGGTCCCTTGTTGTCTCTATGAATACTGTTACTTCAGACAATACACCATACCATGTTTAAGAAACAATGCCTTCCCAAATTCATCAAGTGTATTTACATTAGAAAACATACATGCAGAACTGCCTAAACAAAATCTACTTTATGATTTACTACTTTATATTCTTCTTTAGGAATAAAATATTCCCTTCTGCAAAATTTATACCAAACAATAGTATTTTGTTTTATTAGCCACATCATTTACTTATCTGTGT
Organism: Limulus polyphemus; assembly: GCF_000517525.1. Classification (NCBI taxonomy): domain Eukaryota; kingdom Metazoa; phylum Arthropoda; class Merostomata; order Xiphosura; family Limulidae; genus Limulus; species Limulus polyphemus. The sequence goes on from NW_013667063.1 coordinate 193,046, forward strand.
CAGATGTTTTAACCTCCACCTGTATTCTCTGCTTGCATTTAGTGGGTCATGTGAAACAGCAGGGAACTTACAGTTTGCAAATCTGTAGTAAACAAATTTAGAAATTCATGTGTTTTGGGGCCAAATCTCCATATACTGTTGATACTTCAAAATGCAAAAACTGTGATACTTGAAGATAAGGATTACTTTTTAAGGATATATGGATAACAACATAGCATTTTCAGTGATGTCAAATTTCCAGTAGTTATATGTGCATTCTGCCATATTGGAGCATGTCTTTTCAAATTACAGTGAATGTGTAAGGTAAGTGGATCATTATTATGTGGAAGTATAGTATGTTGAAATAGTAAATTTGCACATACTGTAAGTCTCCTGGATGGATTCTCAATTAAGTGGAGAGGTTGTTTGTTTGTGGAATTTTGTGCAAAGCACATCAAAGTTAACATTTTTCTTGCATGAAAATGTATTTGCAATACAGTCTTACACAAAGCTATTTCAATCTTCTTCTGCCCTCTGAGCATTGCTGAAAAATTTTCACAATCACTGCACCAGTCTATATACCCCCAGCAATTTCACACCATTTCTGAACATGCAGATATCATGTGACTACTCTCCACCAATAGTATTGCACCACCTATATTGGTGAAGCTAGCTCCCTCTGCTATTTCTGAACAATCTTCACTTTAGAGAATTGGCAGGTTCCAAAAGAACAACACCAGCAGTGGGGAGGAAGGGTGAACTATGTGTGACCAGAGGTAAATACCTATTGGAAATATATTTTCAGTGTAATAAAAATGTTAACTTCTAATGTAGTCTTAACTTCTCTCACACAAAGCTAGAATCCCACAATGAAAAAGTAGAGGGGTCAGTCTAACCAAGTAAAAAGTGACCATTTATAATGAACAGATATGCTATGAAATGAAAATGAAGCATACTTCTGAGGTACTGCACTACTTTTTGAACAGATATGCTGTTCACCTTTGAAGTAGGAAATTAATCTGATATGGGCAGATAAAAGGATATGCACAAATGCAATTTTTTCTGAGAGATGCAATCCATGGTAAAATATAAACAGAATTGGCTATGTACATTCACAACCACAACTGCACAGAAGAGGTTCCATAACTCATCCCCGGCATTAGGAGGTTAAAAAAAAAAGTAATATATGGCAACATAAACATTGTGGCTAGAGCATGTGGACCATGTTACATATACACATCAACACCAACCATAACTAAACAAAGTGTCATATGTCAAGCAACCAGAATTATGAAGAGGAAGTTCATCATGTAGCTGGCATTATAAGGCAGACAAAGTCCCACAAACTCAACCGTAGGAGCAAGGTAAGAACCTCCTGCAAATGGAATTAATGAGAAGAGAGGTCTCTGTTGCACACAACTGTAGGAACAGGGTGGTTTAATTCTGAACCCAGTACTACAAGGAGGATCCTGCACAGGCTGGACCTGCACCAATCAACATTTGTCCACCTGGGAAAAACATCCAGAGGAAATGGAAGGAGGGAAACCAGCTTTGCCCTCTTCTAAACGAGTGTATAAGTATGAGTATGTACAGTAAAGGAAATTTCTAAACTCACTCAGGTGGAAGCCTCCATGGTCCACCACCCTCAGCAACTGGGAAATGATATGGACTCCAATACTCACTAAGAAGAAAAAAGGGGAGAAATACATGCATTGTGGAATCCAAAGAAACATCACATCGGAGAAAGTGCAATGGGTGTCCATGATTCCATATTTTGAAAAGCAGACCAACCCAATTTATTCAAAGGGTCAGCAAGGATGTGCATTAATCCCCTTATGCTTTATGCATGAAGTCCATGAGTGACACTCCACCAATGAGTGATATCTAGAAACACATACACCACTGAATATGCCACCAGTGGTCTTGCAGAAACATTCCAACTCTACAGTGAGTGTTATAGTGCAATCAGTAAATAGTTCAGGTTTGAGGCAAAGCATACCTGACCAGGCAACACCTGCCACAAAGTGGGATCCCATTATCTGTGTTTAAAACTAGGGTTGCTGAAAATAAAAAAAAATTAATTGAAAGTAAATGATAAGACTTACACCACTCAAAGGTTAATGCATAAGTGTAGAATCACCATGGGAGGGAGACGGTATCCACTAGAGGAAGATACAACCAGATCGTGCAGATAATAAGCAACAGAGGTATTGGGAGTGGTCCATATTCCAGCCTGAATGATATCCTCCAAAAGACAGAAAAGGCAAGCAGCCAAGGACATTGTGATATGTGGAATTTGATGAGAACAAATGTTGTGGAGATGGGGCAACCTGCCATGAATAAGTCTGAAAACATCCATGTAATGAATTGACAAACCCAAACACTTTACATGACAGGGAATAGATCATGGGAAACAGAAGGGTTTCAGGGAATAAAAAGTCTGGAACATGAAGCCCGAAAAGAGGTAGGACATGTAACAATACCGTAAGGAGTGAACTGGACAAAGAAGCTGATTAGGAGCAGAATGGGAGTACCAGTGGGAGAAGGAAAGTACAAAAATGGATGTGAAAGCCAAACATCCTTCAGGTGAAACATAGGTTGGAGGGAGGAAGATCAATCTGGATATAGGATGACATAAGAGGAATGGTAGACGAAGCGGGTAACATTAAAGGCATAATTATCTGACCTACACATCCACAAGCAAGGAGGAGAAGGAAATAGGTCTTGAGTGAGAGATGGTAGATGGAATATGAAGACAAATGTTCAAAAGAAGGATGGGAAAGACATAAAGGATCACAATGAGATCCCAATAAGGCAAACCAAAGGAATGTGGAGGATGCATGACAAGAAAGGAGTAGAAAAAGAGGAAAATGACATGGGATGACAGAGCAAGCCGAAACCTGGAGAAACAGAAGGTGTTCGACAAATCAACCCGACAGCTAGACATAGTTAAAGTGGATAAACCTTTGTCCAATAACCAGGTGAAGAATATGGAAAGATGAGGAACAGAAGGGTGGAAACCACACTGAAGAGATCAAAGGCAGAAGGTATACCATCACCTCAATATTGGTAATTTAAGTTTATAATTCCTTCAAAACTACAGACTTTACAAACATATAATTTGAATCAGTGCTGCATTCAACATACAATGTGACACACAAAAATTGATGTTTATCTGTGTTTTTTTAATATTTGCTTAT
>NW_013667063.1:196779-199859 GCF_000517525.1 Limulus polyphemus
AATATTTGCTTATAAATTAAGAAGTTGGATAATATATAGAACTAAAATTTGAATTATAATCTACAGTTTGATACCAAAATAATTGATATAAATTCATGAAATAGTAGTTCAATAAAATTTTGAATGCAAGTCAACAAACAAGATGACATGGCCTTTTACCCGTGACCCATCTCAAAAGGGTTAATGTGGTTTGCGAATTTCATATCGTAAAGGATGGAACTTTTAACTTCAGCAAAACCTTTGCCAGCAAGAATTATTTCACCAGGTATTAGTTAAACCAAGATTCTATAATTACGTGACTTATATATTTGGTACTAGCATATCCGACAGAGCCTTTGTGGGGTTATACTTATTAAGAATTTCCTTATATTATTATGGTGCTTATAACTGGACCTTTTTTTTTTCATCCTCATGGTTTACTATGCCAGATATCTGATAAAAGCAAACACCTTTGTCCCATTCACAAAAAAGCATCATTATTCATAAATTAATTATGTAGTTCTGTACATCTCATTACAAAGCCCTTTGTAATGTTACTCCAATATGGAAAATCAGAAGTTTTATAATGTCACATGAAAAGGGTCTATGCAAGTGGTGTACTAAAATAGAGTTAGAACCTTTAAACAGTGGACAAGAACAAAGAGTTAAAAACCACAGAACTGGAAAGGTGTCTTAGTGACAATAACCAGAAAGTGGTGTACATATTATGTGAAGATATTCATACTTGTTCCTTAATTCATTATAAATATTGGTTTTCACAAAGTTCCTAAAATTTTCCTTTTAGAAACAACAAAGCTGAAAGAAATAACTCAGCATGACAAGATATACTAACCTTATTTAAAGTTTTGAAGATATCAATGGTTGAAAACAAAGATATAGCCTTATCTAAAGTTCCAAGAGGCTCACAAACATCATGAGAAGTATGATAAACTTAAGTTACACAACACTCAAAATTTCCTAATATGTTTTATTACAGGCTGTTATATAACTTACATAACACTACATAGAGTTAAAAAACACTGACTAAAATACTTCCACCATTTGACAACAGTTTGAAAACAATCCAACACAAATAGAGACATCCTTACCTTCAAATATTGTAGTTTGCCATTTTGAAGTAATGCACAGAAGAAAACTGACTTCTATGAGTTGTTTACTATAGGTCTACAAACTCGAAGTTCCCCATAGTTTCACGTGGTTCAAACTATTCCAAGTGGCAAATCCCAACATTAACTCTTCCTACTCCTGTTGTATTATATCTGTATTAGATATAACAAAAAAGTTACTCTAAGGTGACTGACTACTGATTGGTGAAACATTTACTTCTGATGTCTCTTAATCCACTATATAGCAAAGCCTTCAAAATGGTCACTTGTTTTCAGTATGTTGATAAGTGCTATTCAGGATCACATATGTTAATCAGTGCTAACAAAACTTGCATGACTAGTGATGTCCTATCTATATTTTGAAGCATGTGTGTGAAGGGATAGACTTGATAGACTAAGCTATCTCTTACTATCCAAATATCATGTTATATATCTTCAAATGACCAATCATATAACTTGACCAATTTGTTTTAGTACCACACTCTTTTGACATTATTTAGACTAGCTTTTTAAAACTCAAATGATTATTTTTACACTTCATTCTTCATGAAAATTGAAGTAACAAAGTGCCAGTTAATACACATTATATATTAACATAACATGTGAGGGACAACAACAGGTTCCTTGGCTCACCATGGCTGTCCCATTCATTTCATAAAATACCCATCTGCCTATATCCAGCCCTGACACCAAAATTACTCGTGAAGCCCTCTCCTGAACTCTCAGAATCCTGTTACACCGACCATGTGTAAAATCAATCTATTTCAAAGGCTGACCAGCCTGTTCAAAAAATAAAATACTCTATTTGCATATGACTTTTACCCTGTCAAACCTTAAGTCTTGGTCCCCTAGCCCTAACACTTTTACCAATAAAAATGAAAAAAGATGATGCACCAATCTTATCTATTTCCTTTATAATTTTGAATATTTCAATCAGGTTCCCTTTAACCCTCCTTTTTTTAAGAGAAAATAATTTTAAGGACCTTAACCTCGCCCCACATGACAACCCCTTTATCCCAAAAATAATCCGAAAGCCATCCTTTGAATCCTTTCCAATAAGTCAGTATCTTTCTTAAAGTAAGGAGCTCAAAACTGAACAAAATATTCTAATACAGCCTAAAGAGAGATCTATATATAATAAAAATAACCTCCTTTGATTTATATTCAATACTTCTGTAGATACAATCTAAAATTTTATTTGTTTTTCAACTGGCAACAGCACACTGCTTGGAAGGCTTAAGAACCTAATCAATCTGAACATGAAGATATTTTTAGCATAACATAATGTTTTGGGACAAGAGGCCTATTAATCTATTTCGGCTGTCCTATCCTCTAAACTAAGCTAAAACTATTATTAAAAAAATAATAATCTTAAAGCCCTTATCATTCATATAATTATCAAGCTTTCTCTTAAACTCATTTAAATTTACTGCCTCTACAGCATCTGAAGGCAACCCATTCCAAATACCAACCATCATGTTACATAAATAAAATTTTCTTAGCTGAAGTTGACTCCAATCTTGCCAAAATTTATGTTTGTGTCCACCAGTCCTACTTTTCTCACTGTTACAAATGAAAAAAAAATGATGCATCAATACTATCAATTCCCTTTCCAATCTTAAACACCTCAATCAGATCTTAATTATTCTTTTTTCAAGAGAAAACAATTTTAGAGATTTCAACCTCTCCTCGTATGACAACCCCCCTATCCCAGGCACCATTCTAGTAACCCTTTCCAACAATTCAATGTCCTTCTTAAGGTAAGGAGCCCAAGACTGAACACAATACTCCAAATGTGGCCTAACCAGTGACCTGTACAATGAAATTATAACCTCTTTAAACTTGTATTCACTATTTCTGGAGGTACAAACTAAAATCCTATTTGCCCTTCCATTAGTAACAGCACACTGCTTGGATGGCTTAAGAGACTGATCAACCATTACACCAAGATTCCTTTCATGAAACTATTAAGAT
>NW_013667063.1:200322-204529 GCF_000517525.1 Limulus polyphemus
GTTAAGATTGTTTTTTTTTTACTGATATTTGTAAAACCAAATATTGGCATATTTTGTTAATTTTCCTTTAGGTTACTTGTAAACATATTTTCAGACATGCTTGGCATTGATTACTTGAGATATTTGTAATAAACAGGTTTCATCAGTACTGAACATTTCTACATTTTTATTTCTTCAAATTTTGAAAAAAAAACATATCAAAACCTCATTATCCTTTAATGTTTGTGAGTAGTGTAATAAAATATAACAAAGGTGAATAGATTGGTAAGAGAGAATAAAGACTAGTAAAACTTTTGGATGGTTAGATATAGTTCAGGGATAAGTAGGGTATATTTAATCTATGAAAGGATAATGACATATTTGAAACAGTTACTAGGATGATAGGTTAAAATATCTTAACTCATTTTCACTTGAAGAGAAAAGGATACGAGTCAATTTTATTAGTTTATAAGACTATCCAGGAAACAATAGGATAAATGCTTGTTTTCTTTGTACTATGTTCTGAAGACAAAAGGATGAAAGAACACAAGTTTTAGGTTTGGAAAACAGGGAATTTAGCTTATGAAATGAATTGCCATTGGCAGTTGTGGTGGTCAGCACTTTATAAGTTTAAGGGCAGAATAAAGAACTTCTTGAAAAATAAAAGATGGGTTTAAATTTTATTTTCTCAAGGGTGGGTGGGTAAGGAAAGCCTTGAAGGACTAAATAGCAAATGTTGTCCACGTGTTATGTTACAATAGGTGTACTGTATTTTACAAGTTCTTTTGAAATAATAGTGCCTTTAGCACTTTCAATTACATTTTTTGATGAAATTCTGGCAAAGAAAACCTGAAAATTGGCTTCTCAAATTAAGACTTTATTTACAAAGGTTCAAAATTTAGTCCTGTGTTATGCTGAACTGGGATGAGATGAGAATTACATTTTTCTTCCCCATTGGCTTCAGCACATGTGAGGGATGCTCAAAAGTAGACCTAATTGCTATTTTTATGTTTCAATCTTCACTTTCTGGTGATATGATGTAGAACAGTGGTTCCCAACTTTTTTCTAACTCGTTCCAATACCAAAACTTTATGCAGAACTTTATAAAATATTAACTTTTGAAAGTACTTTTATATTACATTGTAAAATAATTCAGTAGCTACATTTTAAAACATACTTGTTTTTCAACCATCCTAGACCAACTGAAATATCCATGTAGATGAGCAGTTTAAAATAACTGATCTAAATTACTAGCATAACTATAAGAAATACCAGTCATGATTATTCTAAATTATACCTATACTTTTAGTAAATGACCCCCAAAAGGGCACTCCCATTTTCTCCAGAATCACACACACACACAAATTCAAATTTTAGCCCCTTTTTAAATTTTAGTGACTTTTTGGAATGCCACAAGTATTCTGAAATCAATTGAAAAGTATACAGCAAAAACAATTTTGGGATTGTCACCTAGTGCTCAACTTTGGGAATTATTGAAAAACTCCTACTTCTGAAATGTTCCATAAGAGTTTGGTTTGGCCTAAACAACAAATTTCGAAATAATATAATTAACACCAAAGAAAGCAGTGGAATGTACACAGTTACAATTTACATATACGGGATTAGGCCTAATGTAGGACCTACAAATTAAAAAATGTAAGAAATTATTAAATTATTAAGTGCAAGTATTCACCACGTATATGGCAAATGCTTAAAGTTAACTTAAGTCTTGAAAAGGCTAGGTTTTGAAGTTCATATGTACATCCAAGTTACGGCCCAAACTATCTTGTAACTGTATTTTTACTCTGTCATTGTCAGTAATACTAACACTAACAGTTCACGAATATACGTATCAAATATTAGGCTTAACACAACAATCTGGTCCACAAACTAACTCAACTGTAAATGTAATAGTGTCATTTTAACAAGATATTAAAGTATAAAATTAACTCAACTGTAATTTTTGCTCTTTATAAAAACTTATTTCCCCTTTAGTCACATTTCAATTTTCTTTAAAAGGTTATTACATGTACCTTTCTATTTCAAGTTTACACAGTATACTACAACGCCTCATTTTCCACGCGATATTTACTGCTAGTGCCAGTCTAAGGGCGTATGCCAGAAACTGTGCAAAATGAAACTAAATAGTTTTTATTTGGACATATTAATTTATCCTTTGTTACCTTTAATTGGTATTTTCCACACAACCTATAATAGATATTGAGGTAACAGTCCCTAATTCAAAAATCAGTTGTACGACATGAAAATGAGTTATGCCAACAATGTTGTTAAAACTTAAACAACAAATTATTTTAAACATTAAATATTTAATAAAAATCAAATGTCAACTATGTGATGGGTAATAAAAATAATGAGTTTTTGCTATATTTTCACTGTTCGTTCTAAAAGTCTTGAACAATGTTAATATATATTTTTTACCATATTTTGTAATTCAGTTACATCTTTTTACTAATATTCAATTCAATGCATTTTGCCAAATATAAATACTATTTCATTTCTTTTGTAAATGGATTAGTACACGTTTGCTGAATTCATTCGTTTATTTCAGTTAACGATACATCACTAACTTGCTACGCCCCCTCTTCTACGCTAAGTTTAGATGTTCTGAATCTCACAAGTCACAATATATTTTAAACATTCATAAAATTGAAAACAAAAAAGGGTAACTTATACCACAAAAGAAAAGTAAATGATTAATAGATTTTTTAATGTTTGCAACGCTTGGGATCAGGACGACCTTTCATAGATGGTTTTAAACTTTGACGGAACAAAAGGTTTGATACCACAGAGGGGGTTATCAAACAAAACAATTTGAAATAAGCATCATACAGCAAATCTAGAAAAACATATACTTGAATCAGTAGCACATCAATATTATTTTAATATTACCATAATATTAACATATATATATATATATGTGTATAAATAATAATTGAAAACTGAGATTCCAAATATGTTTAAAACTTTTCGAATTATTTGTTTATGTATTGTTAAGCACAAAGCTACAAACTGGGCTATCTGGGCTCTGCCTACTGTGGGTATTCAAACTCGATTTTAATATTATTAGCCCACAGAATGAGCGTCGAGGGAGGACAAGTTTTTGAAAAAAATTCAATAATAATAACAGGTAAACAGAGTGCTGTGCGTTGTAGCTAAGCAACAGTGTCACGTTTCTAAAGTTCAAAAGATATTGTTACGTCTCTGGTCGTTAGTTAATTTTCCGTAAAAATTCTTTCCGAAGAAACTTTACCGATACAAGTCCTTTCTTAAATAAAATTGGTTTATTCTTTCTGAATACAACTTTGTGATACACTTAATTTCAACAGTCGCGCTATAACAAACGCTATAATTCACAACGAACGTCTCACGCGCTCAACAATACGTCTCTCTCTCGGTCCGCAGTTCAATTACACATTGTTGCCGTCACGATGTGACCGTCTTATATATACAAGACTACCTACCGCATATCTAGTAAAAGCTAGAGCATTCATGAAGTAACAGGATATTTCTAGAAGTCAATGATGTGTTACTAGCGTCACGTGACTTCCGCTGTCGTAACACTGCCCCTTCCTTAGTATTGTTCGTCCCGAACAATAGTCACTTACATTAACCAAATAAACAATTAACAACAACTTAATTAAATGTACAGAATTACAAACACAAAATTACAATTCAACAAAGTCTCTTAATTTTACGGGACGTATCTTCTTCCGTACTGGCCTCCGTCTCGTTGGCTTCTGCTTCATGTGGGGTTCATCTACTTCATCAGGAAATGTCCTATCATCGGTAACAGTCACACCAGTGGTAGTAACTTCATCAAGGGCTTCACTGTTTACGTTCTCAAAACTGAGTTGAGTTTCTTCTTCGACAGTGGCTTTTTTCAGGTGACACGTTTTCAGCAGCGTCATTTGTTCCGATATTCACTTCATCCCAACTGAAATGTCCTGGACCGTGATAATGCCAAAGCCTATTGGCATGCACCACCTTTGGCTTATCTCGCCGACCACCTTTTATCCGAAAAGCCACGTCTGACAGACGATCCACTATGTCATATGCGCCTTCCCAAGGAGAAGACAACTTAGGAGACTTCCCTTTTGTCTTCCTGGGATTATACAACCATACCTTGTCTCCTGGTACAAAGCTGGCTTCAGTAGATCTCTTATCATTTGATAACTTCATCGAATCAGCAGACGTTTTCAAGTTTGAA
>NW_013667063.1:204539-207874 GCF_000517525.1 Limulus polyphemus
ATTTCAGGGAAAAAATATCAAACTGGTCGAACAATTAATTTTTTTTTGTATGTAAATAAAAATACACATTTAAAATACATGTACCGGTATTAATGATTATATGATTATCACTGACCCAACACAATGCTAAATTTCTCAACAAAAAAATAATAGACCCGCGATCAAAAAAGGTTGCCGACCACTGCGCTAGAGCATTCATGAAGGAACAGGATATTTCTAGAAGTCAATGACGTGTTACTAGCGTCACGTGACTTCCGCTGTCGTAACAATATATAGTACTGTTGTGTCTAAAAATGAAATAAAATACAAAGTGACAACAGCTGGTGTTAAATGTTTTATTTTTAATTTAATTTTTACATTAAAGTTTGATTAAGTGTCTGGGCCAGCCTAGATGAACTAAGAGGTCCCTTAAATTATTATCATTAGATTATATATATGCACATAATATGCACATGTGTCCTTCGTTTGCGTATAAGTATACATGCACACACATATATAGGATATTATTATTATTTTGATTCTCTACACCATTAAGTGTTGTGTCTAAAAATGTAATAAAATACAAGTTGATAGATGAGTTAATTTTCGTCTTGCTCTTTTTTTCCTTTTGACTTTCGATGAGCGACGAAGGTCCATCATTCTAATGTGGTTGATTTTGTGGTTATGATCGTTTAAACGTTTGGTCACAGGTTTATCTCGATCACAATTCTGGATATCACGATTGTATTCACGTGCTCGTTCAGGCAATATTCTGCCTGTTTCTCCTGTGTATACTTGTCTATAATATGAACAAATAATGCAATAAACTAAGCAGTTAGGTGTATAGGTGAACAGCTGTTTTATTGTGTAAGTAACGTTGAGTCCAAATACTGAAGTATGCATGTTGCACCGTCAACGTGCACAGCAAGGCATATTGCACTAAAGATGAATAATTTCTTCAGTTGAAGAATTGTGGGTGAACCAGTACATGTTTTAGGTTTTCTCCGTTTCGATACGAAGTGATTATTGTATCTTTAAAAATATTTCCCAAGGTTTTGTTGTTATGAAGTATCCTAAAAGTGTTTTTAATTACGTTTGAAACCTATAGGTTTTGCTGATGAGATGTCAAAATAAAAGAAACTTGATTTTTGAGATTAATACATTTTATCTTCTGTTGTGGTGCAATATTATGTCTGATCTTTGCAGCATCTCTGCAAGGTGAATTGGTTATAACTAAAGGAAAACACTGAATCTTGATTAAAAAAAACAACAACAAAAAAAAAAACGGACAATTCGTCAACCTTCTGAATTAAATCGGGTTCAGAATTGCATAAACGATGGAGGCTGTGAAACCATGATTTGAACATGCCATTTGTAGTGTTTATTTGATGGTTGGAGTTGTAATCCAAAAAAAGGGAGTCAATAGGTTTATAACAGGTAGATGATGAAATGGAACTCTCTGTAATTAAATGGTTAGAGTGATGTCAAGGAAGTTTATTAACTGTTTGACACGATGCTAGATTTTCACAAAAGTAATAAAATTTGGGAGTTCGTCTATGTTTAAAGTTGAAATTCCAATTATGCCTTAAATATACTGTCAGTATAAAACATGCATAGGCCTATCATGAGTTTGAAACATTTTCTACTTATGTAGCCTACAAACAGGTTGGCGAACGACGACCCAATCTTGGTAGTCAAGGCTACACTCTTAATTTAATTTGTTTGTAAAATTCCAACAAAAAACACTATTTTCTCTAAAATATGGAATAGGAGAAACTCTTTGGTTTACATCTGTTATTACTAATGATATGCCACTATGACTGCAGGACCTTACTGGACTACAGCATTTATGTTATCATCAAATCTAGTTCCAACATTTAGCTGTCCAGTTCAACAAGATTATGTAATCTAGAAACAATTGGAATACTATGGAAAGGTCCCACAGGAGATATATCAGCTTCAGTTCGATTATTATTTCCAAAGTAAATGGGTGGAATAGTGAAAAATAAGTTATTCATCTTGCTGTCCATTTATAAGGACCAATTTTAATGACATTAAGTAACTCTGTAGCTGAGAGTTAACTATGGCACATTAGTAGCTGCCTTACCCAGCAGGTTTGGAGTAACAGATACCAGAAGGAAATATCCAGAAGAAAGATCTAGAGCAGGGTATGAGGGAATAAAACACTTTAAACAAACTTTAAGAAGATTTGGAAAGGCTTGCCCAAATGTTTTACCTGAATGTTTCCCGTGAAGTGATGGATTTGTTGGCACATGACTAGTTTATAGATCTCATAACAGACGAGCATATGAAATTAAGTAGAAACAAAGTGGGCTTACATGTTTAAAAGAAGGTATGTGATTGCTGAATCCATTAAGGTCACAGATAAACAACTAAAGGCGCCATCTCGCAGTTATGATAACAAATCATATAGCACAGAAATATCAACTCCACCTGTTTAGTTAGAAAATTAAATGTTTCAAGTGTATCTTGAAAGGACATATTCCCAGGAACTGCACACAAAAGCCTGTAGTGAATAAAACTATTTCCAAAGGATTTCAGAAAAGCCAAATTGTTATAAATGTAGAAAGCATGATAATTATATCCGAGGTTGTAAGGAATAAACAACCGTTAATATATCGAAGAAAAATAGCCAAAGGACGAGTCTTTGAGCCCAACCAGATCAAACGAACAACAGAAAGCTAACGAGACATTGAATAAACAGGAATTATTTGGACATATGAGGTGCAGTTTAGCTGGAAAGACCCTATTTGCCCCAGATCAGTTAAATAGTTCATTATTTAAAGATTGATACTGTAGATGCAGCTCCAATTTATTAGTTAGTCAGATGATTCCCACTTGCAAAGCAGACTGAAGATTTTAAAAAGATAGAAACCATGAAAGAATAGGGAGTGATGGAACTAAGTATTTGGACATCACCTACTGTAGCTGTGAAGAAGAAGGATGGAACCATAAGGTTCTGTGTGGACTACCAGAAGGTGATGAAGTCACAAGGCCAGGTGCCTGTTCATTTACAAGAATTGCCTCTACTTTAGATAGTCTATATGGATCAAAATGTTTTTCAATATTGGGTCTTAAGAGTGGATACTGACAAGTGCAACTCGACGAAGTGGGTATAGAGAAGATAACACTTTGCTGCAGAAAAATAATTTGGCAGTCTGTTATGTTAACATTTGGAGTATGTAATGCACTCACTATATTTTAATGACAAATGGAGTGTGCTCTGAACTACCTTGGAACATCATACTGTTGCGTCAGCGAAGTCACATGACTAGCCACGTTTCTAGAACTATCCTGTACCTTGGCGAATGCTCTAGCATTTACTAGATATAGGG
>NW_013667063.1:208834-235485 GCF_000517525.1 Limulus polyphemus
ATTCTAGAAACGTTGCGTCACGTGGTCATGTGACTCGCTGACGCAACAATACCAACTTTCTGATTTTAAAACCAATATAACTTACCATTTCAAGTATATAAACTTTCAGAACTTTAGACTTTCCTTAAGCTAAAAAAAAGAAGATTATTTGAATCCTTGCTTCAAATACTTTAATATTTTTAAGTATATGAGCATCCATATCCCCAAGCATTAAATTCCTCTATATAGTTCTTAAAACTTTTGGTTCATGTTCAAGAAACTTCCAAATGCATATCTATATATAGGTCCGAAAATGTACAAACTTTGACATTTGCAAAGCTGAGAAAAAAATCTTATCTTCAATGAAACATCTATTACCTAATGAACATTTAAGTTTGAAACTGAAAGTATTTTTAACCAGCATAATTGGGACTATTGTGTGCACCATATCTTCCACTGATGTGTCACAGGTATGCAGATATCACAGTCTTAACATTTGGCTCTGGTTTTTCTCGTTATTGCATATCTTCCATTTGGACATTTAACATGTCTTTCAGTTAACAGTAAATGTGTCATTCTTCATTCACACTCATCAATTACAGTGCAAGACTATAGGGAAGGCAGCTAGTCATCACCACTCACCACCAACTCTTGGGGTACTCTTTTACCAATGAATAGTGGGATTGACTGTCACACTATAATGCCCCCACGGCTGAATGGGCAGGCATGTTTGGTGGGACAGGGATTTGAACTCAGGTTGTGAGTCGAGCACCCTAACTACCTGGCCATGCTGGGCTTGGTTATGTGTGTGAACAGTTTGGTTGCAGTGTGTTAAAAGTACAGTAAGCAGCAAGGATAAAATTATGTGACAAAACCAAATCTCTTAAAAAAAATCTCTAACATAGAGGTGTAAATTAAAGTGCAATAAAATGATTGGTTACATATTTTTTTGCTAGTGGAAATGGCTAACTTTATATTATGGCAATATGAATTTTTTCCACTAAAGTAGGGCACAGCAGTATGTCGCAGACTTATAATGCTAGAAACCGGGTTTTGATACCTGTGGTGGGCAGAGCACAGATAGCCCATTGTGCTTAACTTCAAACATACAAATATATAAGAAAGAATGAAAGTTTACATTTATGTTAAAATGTATGATAGTATGCTGAAGTAATATTTCATTAGAAGTACAACTTACGTTATTCATTTGCATTTCAAGCAAAATTAATATTTTCAATTATTACAATAATAAACCTATGGAGATTTGAAGTGAAATAATACTATTGCAATTAATTTTTGGTAAAAGTACACAAACAATTATTGCTGTACATGAAAATTAAATCTACAATAATGCTGTAATTAAAATACAGTAAATATATGGTGCAAATCTCAATCTGTAGTGAGTAAGATAACTATACATTTAAAGTTATACTGCAAGTAAAATATGGTAAAACTGAAGTAAAAATAAGATTTTACTATGGAAAGAGTAAAGTAAATTTCTAATGAAACTGCTGTAAATAAAAATAATTCAAATTCTGCAAACTGTAGTAAAGTGTGGTAATACATTAAAACTTCAGTGATATTTAGTTTTGGACTACATTTGTGATCTAAGTTACTACAGTAATATAGCAGTATATTATTTCAAAGAGTAGGATTATATTTAATTTCTGAAAGAGTGTGGTGAGAGTTTTAAAGTTTAAATTCAAACAAGTTCTTTTTTTAAGTTAGAGCGGCAAACTCAAGACCCTTTTGTGAAAAACTCATTTAGTACTCGGATAATGATATAAAGGAAAGTTCATGAACTAGTTTTATTGTGCTGGGTTGGAAGATTAAGGTAGACACAGATTGATACTGTTGCTAAGTCTGTATCAAGGAGGGTAAACTTTTCATTTTACTAGTAATTTATCACATCTGTTAAAATTTCATATTCTAACCAATGAAAAATCTTCTGTAATAATTCAATGTTGCACTTTCCTGAACTTTTTAACCAATTTTTAATATTTTATGAAACATGTATTAAATTACTCAAATGAAAATGGAACTTCACCTTTTCCTTCAAACATGTTATATTAAAATTAAACAACAGTAAAATATTAAATTTAATGTTTGATTTAAATGTCAACATTAGTGAAGTACTTATTAACTTTTATGGTGTAGAACACCTTCAGCTGACATAGCATATATTTGGTAATAATAGCTTTAATGTCATACCTGTAGTGTAGAAGCTCGTCATAAACATAATCAGATAGTTGAGTTTATTAAAAATAAAGGAAAATGACAAACATTCACTTGTTACAATGTATTTTGGAAGAGATAATGTGATATTATCTTGGGATAAGACTGATAATACTACTAAATCATATCATTCTTTAATGAAATTTAAATTATCAGTCTCACTGTGATGTAATATCACATGTACATGACTTCCAAAAATTAACTTTGTTTTCTCATTTCCCATGTGTATTACTTTTTTTTGTCTTTGGACACATTCCTTTTTGAATAACTTTCTTTTTTTGTCTTACTGATGAAACTCTTATTTTTTATACTAACATCTAAACCAGTACTGTTTATTTATGCTCTTTTTACTATTTCTAGAACTATGAGAAAGTTCTTTTTCATTCAAATATATATCAGTACATTGCATTTGTGCCCCTTATAAAGCATTTTCTAAGAGTTATTGTGTTTTCGCACAAATATATATATACTTTCCTGAAACAAAAAAACGAAAATATTTTTCTTAAACAGTACTTATTAACACATTTAATGATAGTAATATCTACCTTTCCATGGTTACAAAAGAATCATTACTGATGTAAAACAAGTTTTTTTTGTCCATAACATTAGCACATCAGGTACCATGATTCTAAAAATTCACCTTATTATTGGAGATATCTTACTGCAAGAGTTGGAAGATAAAGGTTTTTTGTTGAACCAGATAATACATTTATACACACAGTTTATTGTTGAATTTGAAACTATTTAATGACTAACTAGCAAAAGTGAGGGTACTCAAATATTGATTCAACATATTCTAATTATCTTAGGTTTCAGTCTTCATGTGTATAGAGTTACAACATTACATACTTCGTGGAATTTAATATACCACATTTGTTGCATTAACTTGCAAGTTGCATTTTAGTTTTATTTTTGATGTATACCAAGTAATAAAGAAAAAACAACAAGTTTTTTTAAGAAGTGAATAAAAATATTGCACAAAAAATCTATTAAAGAGGAATAGAAAAATCTCTAATGTATAGAACTATGTATTTTATGAATACATGATGTCAGTACAACACTTTTTTGTTAATTGTTTGGAATACAAAAATCAAGTTTACACAGATGACCACACAGGCAAGATTTCTAATGTATAGAACAATGTATTTTATCAATACATAATGTCAGTACAACACTTTCTGTCAATTGTTTGGAATTGACAAATCAAGGTTACACAGATGATCACACAGACAAGATGATTGTTTAATCTTTAGAACAGCTGGATGGTCAGATGGAGCTAGATACCATACCAAGCCAAATATACTTCATGTATCAAACCACTGATTTTACTACTAAAAACATTACTTAAAACATATAAAGCACAATAACTGAAAAATTATGTACAATTATGAAGCTGAAGAGAAAAACAAGGGAACTTTCAAATATGTATTTTCTTAACTATTTTACGTAGTTTTTCAACTAACTTATCTATTAGGCTAAAACAAAAACTGAATGATTATTCACAGCCATTGTCACAATATCCCCTTTATTTTCATGAATAGCTTTAATGTCATACCTGTAGTGTAGAAGCTTTATTTTTTCTTATTCAAGCATTGTGTTGTTGATTTTAATGCAGTTTCAGTGTCTCTTAGCAGTTCTTTATTATCCTTAGTTAAAGGAAATGGTATAGTATGTTGCTTTGAATTGTTGTAGGGTATCTGAGTGTTTTATTTGTAATGTTGATCCAAATTACTTGCAGAAAGATATTTTTTTTAATAAAGTCAAAAGAAGTAAGTATTTGTACTTAGTCACATTATCTCTTCCAAAATACATTGTAACTAGTGAATGTTTGTCATTTTCCTTTATTTTTCATAAACTCAACTATCTGATTATGTTTATGACTCCTCTCACTGTGAAATTTTATATATTTTTGAAGCTTAATATAGATTTAGAACTCAAGTGTCCCTGCTGATCAAAAAAAACAAAGTATTGAAACTAGAAATATTATGGGTGGCTTTGGAACTGTTAACATTCCAACAATCAGTGTGCTTGCAGTCTGAATGTACTGTTTGGGGTTTTATCCTTTGGATGTCTTCTATAGTTATTGATTGAATTATTTGTTTTCTGTAACACACAGTAATTCATAATTCACACAATTCTTGCCTCAAGGAATTGTTTCACTCATCTGGTTACTGTTGATTTTGGAATAGTACTTCCATCAGTGTGATTGTTATCAAAAACAGTAGCTGTTGTAGCACTAGTATGTCTGTATACTCTTGCCATACAGCAAGATATGCTTCAACATTCTTAAAACATGCTTTCTGCTGTGCATACTAGAAACTGTTGGCATACAGGCTCTTTTTCACCTAAACAATTTGTAGGTGACCAAATGGTCAATTCATGAAGGGTCTCTGTCACAGATAATTTCCTTCTGCACATCATCCTCCATGTACCCTCCAATTTTTACAATGCTTTGACAGTCTTGCACAAATTATGAATCACCCTGTACATACACTATACTGTATGCAGTCAAAGCAAAAACATTTTAGTTAATGATCTATATTCAAACATTTAACCAATTATTTTCAAAACACATTGAATTCTAATCAAAACTGATTTTTGTGTTCCACAAGACAATTAACTTTTTCATTTGAATTATGTCTACATGTGTGTGTATACATAAATATATCTAAATATTTAATTCAACATAAATAAGTGTGAACCTACTCGTTGTTCTGCATACAAATTGGAAGGTAAAACAAGAAACAAAACAAACCACAGTTATACATACACATATATATTATTATGCACAATGCAAGAGAACTCCAACCCACATATGCATATAATCCTACACAGAAAAAACAAAATTATTATTTTATGAACCTATATTTAACAAAAGTGCATATGTCACAAATATAGGAATACATAATAATGTCTCCACCACATTTTGGTCAAAGCCAGAAACTGTTGTCAATCTATTTAATTGTCCTAGATCAGCAATATTTTTAGGAATATTAACAATTTCACAGTAATGCCAGTTTTACATGTTTATCACTGTTAATAATTACAGTGAAAAAATAATAATCTCTCAGAAGAATATTGTAATACATACAACACCTATATCAATTAACAATCTCTGTAGTAATATCAATGTTGAAATCAACATTTTAAAACTTAAGGTTAAGCTTCAGTAACAGAGTGCTGATCCTGTTCTTTGTTTTCCTGATCATTTGGACTCTGCAATTCTTCAGGTTGCTGCAAATTCTCACTTGGATGCTGGATTTCATTGTCTGTTAAGTTTTCAGCAGATTCATTCCCCTTTTCACCAGGATTTCCTGTATCTCCTTCCATGACAATTTCTTCAGGATCTGGAGCTCTAGGAAGAAATTCTTCTGCCGGAAACATTTTTTGGAACAGATTACGTGCCTGAGAAGAAAAAACTTTCAGTAAGTACTATTGTTCCATAAAATATAGTTCTCTTAATGTAATCACAATTAACATTTTACAATTGCTTATAAACCTAAATTAAAACACATCTCTCACAAGTAGCTCCAAGGTACAAATTACAAAAAACAAATATATAATTTAATATATTGTTTAATTATTTTGTAGTAAACTGATTAAAAAAAATGTATGCTGTAAGTGCCTAAACTGCCTAAGCAGTAAATCTTTCTGGAAAAAAACTAAGAAAAACTGTTAAAAAGTTTTGAGATATATTTTCATTTACTTCAGGTAAGTGACCCAAAATCATTTCATAAAATACCAGGATCTTAGATGTAGTTTTTAGTTAGTTCAATTAAGGTTCCCCATAGATTTCATGAAATACCAGACCCCATTAAGTTGTACTGGAGAATAGGAGTAATTTAGATGGATTTCTATGTAACATAGCTTAAAACCTATAATGGAGTTAAAAAGAGTACATTATAAAATATCATCTAACACTGTTTTCCATCATGTTTCATAGATCTAATTAGTCATAGCAAATATCATATAAAGTACAAAAACTATATAACAGGTATGTTTAATACAAATGGAATGCTCCAACAATTAGGCTACTTAGTACATAACTTCATACACTGAATAAATTTAACATTCTCAAAGCATTCTATTAAGTGCTGTTCATTCTGTGTTCCTATAAAATATATTATCATCTCTGGATAGAGAACTGATTTTACATGCAATGCACATTGTATCTATTTGCTAGTATTGTAGTCAAATTAACACTATAGGTATTTATTCAAGAACAGGTTTCAGATCCAAATAAAAATTTTAAAAATATTTCCCTATTTTATTTTGTTTACAAATGTACTTACTTCTTTAACTGTAAGCTCATAATCTAAACTTTTTCCTGGTGATGATGTTATGATTGTTCCTGAAGGATTGTGCTCATTCAGATTTACAGTGGTTGTATCAAGTTCATTAAAGAACACACACCACAGAACTTCGGGTTCCATCACATCAGAAGAACCTGCACAGCCTGTGTTTACTAATGAACAGTAAGTAATAAAAAGTATGCTTTACCAAATGCAGTCATTTGCTTTAAAAAAAATCATCCAAAGCATAGCCATTTCTAAAAACTTAACCAAAGATTAATCTTTTATTACTGTTAAAGAGACATACAACCTTGTTCATGGAGATATTAATTTTTATAAAATGGTTTGTACACCCAGTAAATTTGTACATGCAACAATGATAAAAAAATTTTCTTATTTATTTTTATAATAATTACTTTGTTTTTATTCTGCTTCAATAATTTAGCTTTTTTATTTAATGAAACCAATTTTATGCATTGCATAAAAACATTTCTTTCATCTACTGCATATTGAGAATGAATATTTTTATTATTAATGTCTCACAGCATTGTGAAGACAATCTCACACATACAAACAAAAAAGTAATAAAACCAATAATAATTATATTTTATTTCTTGCAAAGTTTGGGCAACAATCTTCTGTAAACTTCAGTTAAGAGATAGAGCACACTCCAAAAGTGGAAACTAAATGCTCAATAAAACACGTGGTCTAAGACTTAAGAACAATACACATGCACTCTTGCACACGCCAATTCTGAAACATACCCCTTGAGATGAAATGATCTGAGAAAAGGGTTGCAGATTTATATTTAAACTTAGAACTACACATCCTCATGGATTTAATTCATTTTTTTTTTTAAATAATAATATTTTTTTTATACATATGAATTGTTATTACTGCCCAGTTTGAGATGTACATGTTATAGAAATTTATATCTTTTTATTATCAATAACAGCCACAATTACCGGTTTGTTTCAAAATATAAGATAACATGATGTACGCGTTGTTTCCTGTAGTTTAGACTTATGTTTGATTAGTAAAACTGAGCTATTTTGAGCTGTGCAGATTTTACTGAATATTTTTCAATATTTATTCTGTCAAAGTATAGACTACATCTGTAGTCTGACTTGTACTACCATGTATAAGTCAGTAAACATATCTTGTTAAACACTAAATGAGAACAATGTTCACCATCATGGTGGACTACCAACATCTGTAGTCTGATACTTTACTGCCATGTGTAAGTCAGTAAACATATCTTGTTAAACACTAAATGAGAACAATGTTCACCATCATGGTGGACTACCAACATCTGTAGTCTGATACTTTAATGCCATATATAAGTCAGTAAACTAGCTAGCTAGAAAGATATTAAAAAAAGAGAATTAAAATGTATTAGTCTTTGCCCACATTTCAGATTAGGCAAATACAAAACTCTGTCTCAATAATAAGATTCTCAATTAAATGAATGTACTTTAATATATGTTGCAGCAATGAATACTTACTTGTAAATGAAAGTAGGTGAGAAGAGATGCTTTATTACATAAATAAAATGTAACACATATTGAAGATATGGCCATGTGTTATTAGGAAAAAGAGAAAGTATTTTACAGCATGATATAAAATAAGTAACTTACATACCATCAGTATTCAGTGGACTAAACAATAGTTCTGCAGCTGGAAGCAAGTCTTCTTTGGCTGTCTCATGAACAGAGGGGCAATTCATATACACCACATCTGGAATTACATTAGTGAAAAACAAGCAAAATAATTTAAAGCTTATGCATACACAATAAGCTAAATATAAACACATATACAACATGAAGGAATTAATACATGTACAATCACCACCCTTATGAAACCAAGGTAACTAATTCATACCACCAGAAATATAAAAATGTTTTAAAAATAATTACTAAAAATGTGTTAACCATGAAACTAAACACAAAGTTCTAGACTGGTTTCACACGAACATATTAACAATAAGATCAATGGTCATGTTCTTAAACTAAATAAAATCACGGTAGGAAAATTATTAACAAAAATATACAATAAAAAGTAAAATAAATTTTGTTTTTTACTATAAAACTTTTATTGGACATTACAAGTAGTTCTTATTAACACTTTCAATGTATATTATATTAATCTTAGAACTTGATCAAAAAATGTTTTTTTTTCTAATACCTTCTTCTTCAGAAACAGCTGAAAAAAAAAATGGAGGTAAAAGCCTTTTCAAATGAAAAAAATGAGGATCCCAACCCTGAAAATAATTTGGGTAGTCAGGAATCATTCCATGGTAAGACTGACAGGTTTGGGAAAAATCTATATAAATATAATGGTATTGTTTGTTGTATGTTCATGTAACTACTTTAGAGGGTGTGGATGAATCTTCACCAAAATTGGCATGGAGGTTTATTAGGTCCATGTACAGGTTCATACAAATTTTCAATTTTGTGGTTGTTATGGGCATTTATTACCAATACTTTGCCCATGTGGTGAATTAACTACCACCCGGGCCCCCAGGCTGAGCTTTAGTAAGGCTCCCCCGATCTTGCCCCTCTGCCCTACCCTTCGTTGAATAGAATAAAGTGACGTTAAGTTACATTAAATAACTTATATCGTTGTACTATGTATAATCATGTATAATATCATAAAGTTATAAGAATCAATTACAGCCCTTTTATTAATTTATTTTTCATTTTCTTTACATTTGTAGTTAAAAAAACTTCAGTGTTTTTTGGTTTACAAAAGTGTCAATAACAGCATGTAAGTCAACAGATCGAAGCATATCTGATTCAATGTGCATGAGTGCCAGATGACTAAGTTTTCATCACTCATTGTTGAGAGCAAATAGGTTTTGATCCTCTTCAGTGCTGAAAATGAATGCTCAAATGAACAGTTAGTGATCGTTAAGGACAGATAAATTCCAAAGCAAATGTATGTATTTGGATACACCTCATGCAGTCGATTTCTTGCCAGAGCTCGATACGTCCCAGTGACTGACATCATCATCAGATTGTTCTTGAAGTCAAGTCAAAGTTGTCCGGATAAACTTGTATGAGGGTATTCACTGCCTTTTTAAGTGCATCAATATTCAGTCTGTACAGTGTTGGTATGGATGAGGATTCATACAATATCAAACATATGTCTGTTTTCCTTGAAATACTCCAGCTTGTGATAGAAGGTACAAATATGATGGACAATAGTGTCTATTAAAAGAGTTGCATAACGTTGTGATTTTTTCATTAGCCAGTTCAATAAATGTAAATAGATCCATTTTACACATTTTAAAACTTAGTTGTAAAGTCAGAATGCAAGTTCAGCATTTATAACAATTTTCAAATAAAATAAAACCAATTTATATAAGTTTGTTCACATATTTATTGTCTTTTTTGATATAATATTTATCATAAAATTCACTAAACACTTCACTTAAAACAACAAAATGAGTATTATTTTTTCAATAATGCACCCAATAACTAACAAAAAAAAACAATAAAGCTAAGCATGTTGCAAAATATACTCATCCTACCCCCTCAAAATTTGATTACTTAACTGTGATGAAGAAAGGTACACCTTTCAAAAGAGCTTGGGCTATAGGGTTTCATATTTTTGTTTTTTGCAAAGAGTGAAATAAATTGATTACACATTACTAGGAAAAAAACTTACATAATCCATCTGGACAAACCATAGCTCCTGGACCTAGCTCCAAAACTGTAACAGTACTTGGTATATTACCATCAGGAACCAGTTTCAGAAGTGTCAGCTGTAAATGTTGAATGAAAGATTACCTAACTAACTGACATCATTACATGTAGCTACAGTAATGAGACTAAATTCCTATTCTTGAACATCGCTTTTATTCATGCTCCTGACAAGTTCAGTCAAATTTTATATGATTGTACAGAAGTTTCTAGAACAAAATCCCAGTAAGTTAATATTTCATCAAAATTCAAATATAATTTTTTTTTCTTTTAAAGAAAAAAGAAAAATTAACTCTACTAAAACATATTTTAAAGTGATGAATTAACAATGGTTGTATGACTCAACCAAGCTAAGATCAAGTATTTTATGGTGGGAAAATCACAACTCACAAAGTGTGCAAACTCTAAATTCCCCCCTTTTTCAAGAAATTTAGTTCTTGACTTCAGCTGTCCAAAACTGGTGTTAGCTCCAGGATTAGTAGTGCTGCTACACAGATTTGTTCTGTCAGTGGTTTCAATCCAGTGGTACAAGGGTGTGTGACCAGTGATTTCAAGGATTTCACCATCTAAAACCATTCTAAAAACCAATAAGCAACTAAATGCCTTTTAAAATTAAAGAACAGAAGTAAATAAGGTTTGTGTACTCATATTTGCCTTTTTTGTTGTTGCTTTTGTTGCCATCAAGCATGGTAATGATGGTTGAGTCAATGATGATTTCATGCATGTTGGAAAGAATATTGCTAAAAACATATACAATACAACACATAATACTATTGGTGGAAAAAACTTGTCTATGACATTAAAATCTCTAGTTACTTGTTTAAGGTTTGAAATTTTAGCTTTCACTTATTTTTCAGTTAGAAATCCATTGACATTGGTGACATCAAAGCTTTCCATAAAAAGTTTCTAGTCTTCAACATGTATGCTTGCAGGGTTACGTTCAACCATGTTGACCATTATGTAGTGGTCACCCATACTTTTTTTTGCCCTTTCCTTCCAAGCTATTGTTGCCCTGTTTATGCAATATTAACAGATGTCCACTTGGTAGGTTTTACAGAGCAGATGTTCTATTGGAGAAAACTCTCACACCCCTTTCAAACATCTTGAGAATTTCCTGTAGGTACTGATCCATATACTTCTTTTCATACATATTTCCCTTCTTGGTACGTCATACTTACTTCAATATAAAGTCCTTTTTCTTGTCCATAGTAATTTCTTCTTTATGAGTTATGTTTTCCATTGTTGCTGCATCCATTAAAGTGGTGATGATTATCTAGTTTCTGTAGTGCATATTGGAGTATAAAAATCCTAGAAATAAATGACCTTACAACACCAAGTTTAGTTGTTGTCTTTTGTAATTGGACACTCAACGTTTCTTTATATAGCTGTTTGTGAGCATTCCGCTAAAACACAAACCATAACCAACAGTTACCATATTGTCAGTTATGGTTTGTGCTTTAGTGGACCGCTCATAAAGAAGCTGTCAAGCAAACCTTTGAGAGTCCAATTAAAGAAAAATAACTAATTTGATGTTATAAAATAATTTATTACTAGTATTGAAGTGATGATGATTCTTACAAATTCTTATGTCTGATTCATTCATATACATATCAGACAAATTGTGATAGTTAGAGGAAACTGCCTAATTTTTGCATGTTATTATTCTATGTTCTTTGGTGCATTATTTAATTAAATAGAAATTATTCAATGCATTACTACCACTAGTATAAAAAGATAGGGTAAAGTGTCATCGACAGATGACAGAAAAAAAAAGGACACCGAGGTAAGTACTTTATTTTTCGTTTTCATGTTTATTCTTTATTTATTATTATAAAAGTAACTAAAATGTAAACATAGGGATCCCTTTAGGTAAGTTAAGAAGAGATTAGGTAAAATGAATAATAATAATATAATAAAAATGTTTCACAAGGCATGCACGCAAGCAGCTCCACATTCCCCATGTGATTTACAACTTATAATGTTGGTGGTTACAAGGTCGGTCAAACTGTATAGAGTAAGGGTAGTTTTGTGCTTGTTAGTTTTCATGCTATAACTTTTAAATTAGTAAGCAAATGTTAATGAAATTTGGCAGATAACCAGTAAACATTACAATGCTTTCATATGCAAAATATCACATTTTTTTATTAAGTCTTTTTTTTTTCTTTTCGCATGTTGCCTATCTGTCATGCAAAGTAATATTCATTTTAAGATTAAACATACTTTTATGCATCAGAAAAGTTTGAAATTTCTCATGCAAAATCTTTATAATGTCCAGACAGTTATCAAATATTTCTTAAGAAAAACCTTTATATTTTATCTGTTATTTTCAGTAATTAATCTCCTTGCAGGTTCGGTAGATTTGACCAATCTTGCAACCACCAGAATAAATTGGGAATTAAACATAAATTATGCCTCTTTCATTCTAGAATGAACACAAATTATAACACAAAAAAATTTCTAGACGAAATAGCTTAAATCTCATAAGATTAAATGCTAATATGCATTAATTATTTTTTTTATATTGACCTTTCACCCATGCCTGGCTAACAATACAGAACTTATGATGATACAGCTCATGTGCACTCATGTTACCATATCAAATAACATAAAGGTGACCTTTGGTCTGTAAAAAGTAACTTGTCTTGGCTGTGTTTTAGTCGACTAGTATTTTGTAAAATAGAGTCACATTTCAATTATTATACATTATATATATATATATATATATTATTGCTATTTTGAAATAAGTTCTTAGTTATTTTTCCTAATACATAGAACAGTAAAGAAAGAAGTAAAGCAAACAATTATCTCTTCTAGTTATGTTCTTTGTACTCAATTGCTGCTTGACATAGGTTTCTAAGCCTTTAAAAAATTTGCACATAGAGGATATGAAACAAAATATTTTTTTTAGGTTTTAGATATACAATTGAATAACTAAAAAAGCATAAATTACTACATCAACACCATATAATTTTATCATAATTTATCAAGCCTAGCAACTAAGATGTATTTTAGTAAAAAAAATATGAAATTTTGAGCAGACTAAAGACACCCTACCTCATTGAAATATTGGTTCAAAAGAAAGAAATGGCCCCAATCCCATTAAAATTGCTGAGAAAGCCATTGGGGGGACATTCTGAGCTTCCAATTGGTTATTCATGTCATATATAGAAGTAAGTGTATATAAGGGAGTGCTTCTAAAAATGGAAGGAGGTGACAGAGGTGCCACTATGTTTTATTTATTACGTGAGCAATATCTTAGCAAATAGAAAAGATAAGAACTTCTTATTTTATATTCTAGCTTATAAATATCTGTAATTTGAGTTTCTAATTTGTATGAAACTACAGACTTAGTATTTTGACTTCACAATCATTTAATTTGAACCAGTGCTGCATTCAACATACCACATGACACAAAAATCGATGTTTATCAGTGTTTTTTAATATTTGCTTTTAAATTAAGAAATTGAGTAATACATTGTACTAAAATTTGAATTATAATCTACAGTTTGATACCAAAGTTATTGACATAAATTCATGAAATAGCAGTTGAATAAAATTTTGAATGCGAGTAAAGAAACGGGATGACATAGCCTTTCATCTGTAAACCATCTCGAAAAAGTTAATAATCTGAAAAGTGTAACTGTCCTTGACTCTTTTTTTTGACACTTTGAATATCCTTATGGGTGAAATTCTTTGACATAGCTATGGAAAACTAATTTTATTACTATGGACCAGTATCTTTTTTTTTGTTCCTCATGACATGTACCTAACATTGCAAGGTGACATTTCCTAACACTGAAAATGTATTTGCAATAGATATTATGCTTACCTTTCCTCACATATAGCTTTTCTGATTCAGTGCTCCCTCTATCTGTACAATTTTCACTAGCCTTGAAACTCCCATTTAAAATCCTGTATCCGAGTAATATTGCTGCACTGTTGCATGCAAATGAGAATGTGACAACCCTCCATCTATAGGAGTGCAACACACCCTCTAAGCATAGTTGACTCCCTTTATACTGATTATTCAATCATCATTTTAAGATTAGTCAAGAAAAGGCACACCAGAAGTGGGGAGGATGGGTGGGAAGGTAAGTATTTATTGGAAATACATTTTCAGTGTTGGAAAATGTTAACTTACATGGACATTCTTAAATTTGTAATACCAATTGAACAGTAGAAAATGTAACAAAATTATGAAACAAAACATAAGAATTTTCAGATATTACATAAAAATGTAATTAATTTGTCAGTTTTTTTTCTTTTTTATAGATGATCCATACTTTAATACATTAGCAATACTCATACTTTTATAGTTGTAAGATACATGTATTATATGTCTCAACCTAATAGAGAATATACTTAATCTGCATTTATTTTAAAACAAAATGAAAGAAACAAAAACTATTTATGAAATGTTGAACATATTTACTGATGTTGAAAAACAACTTCCATATAATGATCAACTGAAAACTGCAGTTTTAAGCTATTTCACTTACCATAATCTCAGGTGGGCTGAGAAAGGTGAAATTATGTCCCTTACCATAAATCCAGGTAGACTGATAAAGGATAAATTATACAGTTTGAAACAACAGTTCTCAGTTTGTCAATGAAACACATTTTTGATATTAAAGAGTAAAAAACAGTCACTTTTATTTTCCATATAAATCTTACTTGTTCTTTTTCTGCGGGCAAGATTGAAGAACTGGTGATAAAGATAGCTCTGGATACCCTGTGCAAAGTCAACTAATTTTGTAGAGTTTTCATATCAATAGAAGTGCATAACCAATGAAATTAATCAAATGAATGAATTATAACAAAAGTGACACAGTCAAGAAAAACATATTCATAAAAAGGTTAAAGTTATATAGGTAACAAATTTGTCATCTTCATTCAATACATTTTTTTCATTCCAAATATTTCAAGCAG
This sequence comes from Limulus polyphemus, assembly GCF_000517525.1. Lineage (NCBI taxonomy): Eukaryota > Metazoa > Arthropoda > Merostomata > Xiphosura > Limulidae > Limulus > Limulus polyphemus. The sequence goes on from NW_013667063.1 coordinate 223,974, forward strand.
TTAATTGTTACTGTATATATTAATCATCAATCCTTGATTTAGCCGAACATATGTTATAAGCATGCATAAAAATGTTATATTAAATTACATAATTTACAAAATAACATAGTTTCATAACATATAAATCCACAGATTTCATGTAATACAGTAGTACTTAAAAATAAAATGCAATCTTTGAAAATAACACTGTAAGAAATTAATGCTATATAAATAATTTACTGCTACACAAGATTAAAATCCAATTTTTAGGGGAAATCTACTGTTTTTAGTTTCATATATTCAATACAAGAATTATGATTTCTTCCCACATGCATATTTCATATTATTTGTGAATAGTAGCTAATAAAATATATAAACGAGTCAGATGAAAAGTTTGTTGTTATGGCAAGAGTTTCTTTTTATGTAATTTTTCAAATGCCCAATTTTTAGTTACTAGCTAAAAAAACAAAATAACTGCATGGAATGTTGTTGGACTTAATAAATTACTATTCATTAAAAATTTAATATATTTTTAATGTATTTCTTACTACTAAAACTGTTTCTAATCAATCTTACACCTTAAAACATTTAAAAAATTAAACTTCTTTCTAATAGACTAACACTACGTCAGAAGTGGTATCATTCTCAGGGCTATTATTCGAAATCAGGACTTAACTAAAGATATCTATATATTTTACCCAATATAAATGAAAATCTATCTCAGATTAAAAATGGATTAAGTTAACAAGGCTAGAGTAACAATTTCATTGTTCATAGTAATTCATATTGGACATTTGCCTACGATAAATCAAGACTACTTAATAATAAAAAACAAAAAACTACAAAATGTGCCAAAACATAAAAAACGTTTTGCCAAAACATTTGGAACATATAAACATACAATCAATGACTGTTTCTGTTTTTCTAAATCTTAAAATTTTTGTCCCTATCACTTACAATTAAATAAAAATTAAAATATGACAAGACATCATGCAACTCAGATAAGTATCACTTTTTTATGCTGTTAAGACTACTCAACTCTGTATATGGGAACTGTCATTTTGACCAACCTTGCAACCACCAGGTAGCTGTGAAAGTATACATACTACAACTTTTAATGTGTTACATGTACCTTCACAAAATTTAGTAAAAGTTTTAGTAAACATTACAAGTCTTCTGAACAAAAAAAATCAGATTTTGTTTATTATGTATGTTTATTAAAGATTTGCCTGTGAATTTAAGGAGTCAGAATCTGACTCTCACTGACTAGTTTGAGTGCAAGGATGTGAACTTGATGACAGTAGCAATGAATCTGTATGCTGAATAATTCAAATACTGTTGTCAGAATGAGTTAACCTTATATAGTAATCAGTATAACTCAAAATATTCTCTTTTTTGTGGTTATAAATAATCCAAGAAAAAACATCAGAGAAAATTCAGTCCAGATGCCAAGACATGAAGCCCTCTTGTTCTTCACTCCATGACCATGATGATTGTCCTCCTGTGGGAACACCTCTTTCACCATCCAATGATTCAGTCTCCCCATCATTATCGAAAAGATCCTGAGGGATTTCTCCTTATGCAAAATCAATGCATTCCTAATGAAATACAAGTTCAATGTCTCCATAGACCCTACCAAGACCAGGCTTCAACACAGAGGTGGAATCTTCATACAACCACTAGCACACGTGGACTTTGATTACCTATGTTCTTCATGGGATTCTAATCTGTCAGTTATTTGTAAACCTCCCTGATCTAACACTTACCTTTCCTCTATCTTTCTCAGTCATCAACCTTTCCATTAACACAGAAGAAATACTGTCAACTCTAAAAACATCCACAATGTACAATATTCATGCCATCCACCAGATCTGTTCCAGAACCACTGGAAATCGAACCTACTTCATGAAAATAGTAACACTGTCCAAATCAACTGCTGAACACATACTTAATAATGGTTTCTTTTAATACTTTTTCCACTTTAGAGCAGAATGACCACACCCACACCCAGCCTCTTCCAAGAACTACCCCAGCAGATCCACACTCAAACATCTGGCACAGATCAAGACAATGCCGACAACCAACAACAAATTACCATTCACCCACAAAGTTCTGTTAAACTAAGTAGTCAAGCCTGCACAACTACACCTACCAAGAAGAATACTCAATCAAGCCAGACTCTACAGAGCAACAAATATGACATATCTACATCTATAGACAGCCTTCAGTTATGTAGCCAGGAAACACAAGCAAAGATTGCAAGGAAAAACAGGAGAACCTAGAGACGACCAACCCAATCAAGACACAAGAAAAACAATCTGTTCGACCAAGTTGAACACCAAGGAATATTTCTCACCTAAGCTTGCCTTTCCTTGCCCATCTTCCATATCCAAAGACGATGATGAGTCTGACCTAGAGTACAACCGAGCCTTCCCCTCACCCATGTTAGACATTTAATCCTTCTAGTTTATTCTAGACTTAGTATAATTAATGCCATAACTGCCAATTTTGTTTATTAATCCTTGGTTTTTCTTCCTTTTGAGAATTATACAGGCGTGGTCTAGGCATTTTTATTTCAGCGACCCGGCCATCAAAGCGGGTTTTCTTGAAGTACTCCTGTGTCCCTGATGATGACTAAACCTTGTACATTTGCTGTTATGTTAAAATTATATTCAAGTTTTTCTTAATTTACCATTCAAGCCATTTCCAAGCATTATAAGTTTACACTTACAATGCTAAAATCTGGGGTTTGATTCCCTGTGATAGACAGAGCACCAATATCAAATTGTGTAGCTTTGCACTCAAACAACAACATCCTTAATATTACAAAACATTAGTCCGCATAGTATTAAAACTCTCTATTATTAAATCTCATTATTATTTGATATTTCTAATATATTTGTTCTTATTCATTCTAAGATAATTAATTTCCAAAGAAATATGGTAATGTACATTAACATGTGATGACATAAAAAAATTATCTGCATGACAAAAATGTACAACATTAGATAAAGTTATGAAGAAAGTTACCTTTCAGGAACATTAGCAGGTAAAAATTCTGCAGCAGCATAACTGGACTCCATAACTAACCAACTGTTTTTGAAAGTCAAGAAAACAATTGTTAATGATAATTTGTTGATTTATTTTAATAATGAATATTGGAAACACTAAGTTTACATATAATGAAGTATATAACAAAAGAAGGGCAATGCTAACTCATTGACTGTTGCTGCTCTAAATGCACGGGAAAGTTTTTCAAGCCGTACACAGTATACAGCACACTCACATTCAACTGCTGGAGGCGAACTGTTCCCTATACGTAAATCAGCAGTCAATGGGTTAAACAAGCCATGTTAGGGTAGGCTTATACAAAGTCCAAAATTAGAACAAATATAAGTTCTGCTAAGAAGAAGAAAAAAAAAAGCTTTTAAATCTGATAGAAAAGAAAGCATTTTATCAAATATTATGCAACACTGGATCAGGTACAAAATCTTAATCAAAACATTTTACATGTTGTTTCATCATATCCAGGTACACAGTTTCATACCTACAATTAATCCTTTTATGATTTGAAAATATTCCAACACATTTGCCTTCCCTGTCAAGTATAACACCCTCCACAGACCGCTTCAAGTAGTAGATTCCTCCAAAAACAGCACATAACCTACAGAACGTTTTGATCCATTAGAAAATTATAATAAAAGAAGCACAGTTGTGAAAAAACAACAAATGAAAACTGACTTGAAAGAAACACATATTGTGATAATATATAGTGTTGATAAAGATGGAATAAATATTAAGAGACACATCTAGAGATTTTAAGGTCTATTTACATGTGAAAACTAATGAAAAATATTGTAGACAACAATTCCCCATTAACAGTCTTGAGGAAATGAACAACAGCAAGAATGCTGCCTGTCTTCTGAATTCTGATCAAGCAACAAACCTAAATCTTACAGAAGATCAGTTATTGGGAATATATTCTAAATTCTAGTAACAAGAATTTTTGTTTTCCAATTTTTCCTTGCTCATCACTAATGATAACCATTTTATGATTAAAGAGCAGTATAACTAAATAGAGATCTCATACTTGCATCAAATTGGTTTATCCATGAACCCAATTCACATACTTAGAAGCTTAAAGTATAATATATAAAGTTTAATTACATTAGTTTACCAATTGAAGTTTACATATGTAGAAAAACAGTGAATTCATGGGAATCACTGTATTTGTGAAATTGAAACAGGCTAATTTTGCTAAAATAACCAAACTAATTAATTCATTTAAACTTAGTTTACTTTTTCTAAAATTATTTTTTTATATTACCAATTAACAAGAGTAGTAAATCATAAATTCAATGTAAAGAAAAATAAAACGGAATGCAATTTGAATTTTCTAGAAAATGAAAGACAGAATTCACTATTCAAATCTGTTTTCAGCCATTTAACAGATGGTTGCTTGTATACTGGTCTTTCTTTAGAAAATTATGGGTTAAAGTTAAGCAAGTATTTAAAACTAAAATACAGCATAAAAAGTGATTAAAAATACACTACAGTTTATAAATGATGAGAAAATTAATATCTGTTTCTTTATAGTGTATGTATGTTTGTATTTTGCACAAAGCTGCATGAGGGCTATCTGCACTAGCCATCCCTATTTTAGAAGTGATAAACCATTACATTATAATGCCCCCAATGGAGAAAGGGTTCGATGTTGGGACTGAACCCCAGACACACAGATTACAAGCCAAGTGCCATGATAGGCCTCATTTCTTTGCAGATCATAACTTAAAAATGATAAAAAATTTGTAATCTAATTGTATTATATTACATAAAAATTGCTTAAAAAATGCAGTAACTATGAATTTCTGTGTAACTGATCTGTTGAAATGGAAACTTGGAAACCACCATCCTCATACACTAGATGGTTTATGGAAAGCATGCAGGGATGATGGGTGTGTTTTTGACATGATAGCCTTACAATGGAAACTGCACTGCAAGGTACTGTTAAGATGTATGGTCATCAGACAGAGCATGAAAATATGTAGAGAGGCTCTAAGCTTGTTTAAATATAACATACTTACCTTCTTTATAATATAGTTAGCCTAGAATTAAAATGATGATACTTTGTCATATGATCGTTGAATGGCCTAAATTTTAATAATTATTATTATTGTCATTTTATTGTTTTAAAGAAGTAAAATTACAACAATATAATTTTTGTCTTGAACAAATAGCACTAAACTTTCACATTAAGACTGAATAAATAGATGAGATTTTGAAGAATGTTATTTAATCACACATACAAAGTATGATAATGTAGTAAAAAAAATACACCTTAAGCACTTAGTTCAGTATACTAATTAAGATATTTAAAGTTAAATATGCTTAAATATAAGAAACAAATGTGAACTAATCAAGTTTTGTTGACTTACACTAATTTTAAACTACAACTTTAAGTTTTAATGGCATTTTATCTTCAGTTGTTCACATTATACAAGGAAAATGGTCAACTTTTACAGTAACATCACACTACATAATATAATAGTCTATACTTGGTGTATTCCCTCGTCTTATAGTTGTGGGTGTTTTCTTTTTTTATTCTGGTAGAGCAAGAACAAGTAAACTTGTACATAACAAAGGAAACAAAGCCTTGATTCAAACCATTTTAACTTTAAAAAAATTTCTAAGGGACATGTATCTTGTACCTTGGGATATACTTTGTCTGAGAGATTGGTTTTATTGTCCTGATACACTTTGTCAGAGAGATTTGTTTTTTGTCCTGATACACTTTGTCTGAGAGACTTGTTTTTTGTCCTGATACACTTTGTCTGAGAGTTTTGTTTTTTCTCCTGATACACTTTGTTTGAGAGTTTTGTTTTTTCTCCTGATACACCTTGTCTGAGAGACTTGTTTTTCTCTCCTTATATACATAGCATGTTCCTCCATGTACAATAATTTTACAACTAATGGTTTCTTCTTAAGAGTACACCATATAATCTGAGTGACAATAGTTTAGCTCATATATTTAAGTACTATGTTAAAATCACTATTGAACTAATTTAATTCTAAAACATTAATAACTGCTTTAATAACATTAATAACTAGTCACAAATGTAAAATATCTTAACTAACCTAATATTTAAGGCAACAGGGATTTTAGACATCTTTGTGAAAAGACAAACAAAAAACTAAAATTGTATATTGGATTGCTTACCGAAGTATAAAATATGAAGTTTAAAATCAAATTCACCTCTTACTGTGAATTTAATACCTGACTTTCATTACTTTTTGTCAGTTATTACATAAAATAAGATCACCTGCAAAAGCACTGGGGCAATTCTCCACATCCATAAAGAGGCCAGAGGAAAGGGCTGTTACCATAGTGGCCCAGGGATTCTAGAAACTTCTGGGTAGCAGTTAGGCCCTAAAATATATAACTTTCAGAAATTATAATGCATACTCTGTGATCTATTAATATCTCAACATGCTTGACATTGGATTTTGGTTAAAATTTACAACCACAGTGACAGTTTTCCACAAACAAATCAACTGATAAGCCACCTTTTTAGAACACCTACCTAAGATTGAGTGGGCCTTTTTTTTGCAGTAATAATTTGAAATAGCAGAGACTAAACAAGCTTATGATGTATCTTGATTAATTGCAATGATGAATTTAATTCCCAAGTTTATCCTCAAAATGCTCAATTGGGTTGATATCCAGGGATAGTGTTAGTCATGATAGATAACTGAAGTCACTGTAATTATTTTTGAACTAATTTTGTAAAATATGTATATAGAAGCTCAATGAATAGTTGAAATAGCATTCTGAAATATCCATTATGTTGAAAGGAATCATTGCTGTTGGGATAACACATCATACACAATAACACCATCTCCAATAGAGGGCAATACTACTGGAACAACACATATGGTTTTCTTCATATTTTAACTCCACAGTCAATATATTTTTGCATTGTAAATCACAAGCTTTCAAACACTTTAACTTTGTCTACAACCCACTTAAAACAAGAAATAGTGATAGAGATTTTTTTTTTAAAAATTGTGGTCTTTAAATGACTACAATAAACTTTTTTTGTAAACTGGTTGATCAGTTTTAACTACTGCAAAAGGGCTGAATAATATATAATGTAGCAGTTAGCCAATAATTCTAGGACAGTGCATGTAATTAGCTGCTATACCACATCACAGTGGCAAATTAAAAAAAAACATTATAAATTCCTGAAAAACAGTAAGTGTAATATTGCATGTGAAGTTGTTACAGACCCATAAACTTGGTAAAAGCATCTTTTGTGTTCAAGCCATAAACTGCTTACATTAATCATTAACTCTTTCACTGCCATATAAATATATCTAAACAAAAAACACCTTAGGTGTGAAAAAAAGATGCATCCAAAAAAGGACTGAGTGTGCAACTTAAAGGAATGAAATCAAAATTGGCAGCCAAACTTGTAGCTGCACTTAGAGCATTGCAAATATTCATTCATTAGTTAGCCAGGCTGCATTTTTTGTTCAACTTGGGGCATGATGGTGATTAAAACAAAATACTCTTATAATGACTGTCAGAGGTTTAGCGTGCATACAGATATTGTGCTCTGGAATACTGTTCATCACAACTTGGCTTTATGCATGATTGTATGGCATTAAAATAGAATGAAATCATGTAAATTTACATATTATGACCACCTGAGAACAGAAATTTCAAGTATATTCTTATGGGTTTTCATTTTAAAATTCACAATATCAAGAGATGAAATAAAACTGAGTTCTAAGTAAATCTTGGAAACTGAATAGCCTCATATTATATTTCAAAATGAAGAGTACAAATGTGTATGTGTAATGTGAAAGGTTTTTCTGTTAATTGTTTTTATTTCACTCTTAAACTTCTGTTTTTCTTATATTTTCAAGAAGGGATACTTAGAAATGTCATGAAAAGATATCTAATGATGGAATCTCCAATAACTAACTGACAATTCTAGGACAAATATTCCTCATACAATGTTATGGAAATAATTTTGAGATAAAATTTAAATGACAAAAATAGATACAGAACAATGAAGACATAATGGAAAACGAATGTGCAAACAAGAGAATTTCATGGTAGCTAAAATGAAATATGTAAATGTAACCAAGAAATTGTCAGAATTTCACTTCTTATTACAGCACAACACATGCATCTGTAATACATGTGATGAACAATTTACTTACCTGCAACGTTGGCACTGAGTCATCAACCATTGCTATTGCATAACAAATATAGTGCACCACACTAGGAGTCAGTTTTCTTGATTTCAAAAACTCTACAAAAGGTCGGCCTTCAAAGCCTTCGGAAATAAAAACAAACAAACATGAAATGACTAGATACTAAATTCCATATTTACAAATATCCACTAGATTTTTTACATCAGTCATTTTACTGTACTACTGCTAGACAATTTTAGTTCTGAGTGGAATGAAAATGAGATTTACACATAAACTTTCCTAAAATTAGCAACAACACAAAATAACAGGAGAGGTTAAAAGTTCTTTTTAATCAATATAACTCAATTGTTTAGAACTGCTATCATACAATAAAATTGACTAGGTACATTCAAAAACTACAGACCCAATAAGGTTGAATTCAAAATTTTGGCTGCATTGACAAGTGCATTCCATCAGCTTTGTATTTGAACATTTATATGCAAATCTATTTACTGGCTGTAGATGCAGTCCATAAACCTTGTAATCATGGATACAAGTATTAGAATTCAAGTGTGAGTGCAAATCAGAGCAATTGATAATGTAGGTCACTTTTATTTATTTTTTACTGAGTGTATGACAGCATGGGAATTTAAGAGGTTATTAAGGCAATTATTCAAGTCATCAATATCATCTTGACTGGACCGGCTATGTGTTTCAACTCAGTCATATGTTCAACTAATTATCCAAAATTTGTAAGAATAGTGAAAAATTTAAGAAACCTATCCTACAAGACTAATTTTTAAAGCATTTAAATGTATGTGAGATTGTCCAAGGATAATCAAGCTCACAAAGTTTATTACTCTCAATGATTAAAATTTAATTTTACTAATTTAAACAATAATTAAATAAAACACTTTTGTAGTTATTTGTTGCTGTCTTTTCTACCCATTTTGTTTTTAATTTCTTTTGCCAATTTTTGCTTTGATAACTGATAAATACTTGCAAGTAAATCTTAAACTCTACAAAAACCTATAACCTGTTATATGGCAGTAAAAGAGAAAATGTTAAATTTAAGCAAAACATGTTTGTTACTTCCCAATGCCAAAATCTGAGGTTTAAGAAGTATAAAAATAGAAAAGAAGTACTTACAGTACTATACATATACATATATTGCGTTAAATGTATAAAAAAAAAGGAATTCAAAGGCTTAGTGTCAATAGTACATATTAGAGCAAGTGCACCACCAAATTAAAAAAAAATGTGTGCATACACTATCAATATTATTTTACTTGTTCACAAGACTGTTTCATTGCTTAAATGTTGTGTTAGTAAATTTCCACTTCCTCAGTCTACCCATTGGAGTTATGAAAGTTTTCTTTATGTTTACACTTAATAGATATGCATGTGTCTTGGAATTGTCATTGACTAAAATAGTAATTGATCTAAAATTTTGGCAAATAAAAAACTTCTTGTCACTCTCTACACATTTTATTCTCAGTAAGCAGCCAATGCAAGGCACGGTAGTTTTTTATTTTTAAATTAGTTTAATCTGCTGTCAAAAAGTTAAGTTTTATCATGTACGACTTTAAAAAATTTTCCATTTAAGACATGCATTTTAATTTTGTTAAATTTATATTTTGTTCACATTAATCAGTAATTCATATTTACAATGTATAGAACTGAAATGAATGTAAATTTGTCATTTTCATAGTTTTATGGAAACATAATAGTTGTTTTTTCAGGGAATTCTAAAAACTTTCAGCTTTCAGGGTTCACTTAGGTTCCTGGACCCTAATTTTTCTCAACATAGGCACAGCTAATTTTCTAGTGCACCACCAACTTATGCAGTCACCCTACTTCTGTGCCCCCAAAAAAAGTATGAAGCATTACACATTAACTCTACAGTCTTTATTTTAATTTTTTGTCCTATGAAAAAAAAAAGAAAAAAATGGACGAATAAAAAAAATCAAAAAGGTAAGCAAATAACACAAAAGAAAAAGAAAAACTGTTGTTGTTTTTCAAAAGTTTATGGTGTCAATGAATTCTTTATTACCTTTGAAGCTGAACAGGATTACAGCAGATCTACTAAACATGTTGATTATCAGGGATAATTGCTAACATTTACAAACTTGTAGTGAGTCTGTGTGTGTAATGCATTGTATAGTAGCAATTATTTTTGAATAATGCTTGTTATAACTGCAGATTGATGTACAGGTAATATGGCAGTTGGTGACATAAGCAATAATAAGGAAGGCACTATAAACATCATTACAAAGGTGTAGCACCAACTACCAAGGGGTTTTTACTTGTAAAACATCATTGATTCTACACCACACCTCGTACGAAATGCTGTATAATCAATATTTGGCACTTAATAATCCTGGGTAGGTTAACAGACTTCTTCATCAGGATTCAGTCCATGTTTTGGACCAGGGTGAGTCAGGTTCAGAGCATTGACCTCTTCCTCCCTCTCAGGGAATTATTTTGTTTCCACTGTTACTGAATCCTAGGTAATAACCTTTGTTACATTGTTGTATTGCTCATAGTATGTTAAATTTTGTCCACTGGCCACAGTTTTAATTAACATACCCTTTTCTTTCCATGTCTAATTCATGAGGTAATATTTACTCATATATTTTCATTAGATTCACTTATGCATGATTGCACTATTATTCCATATTCACAATACAGTACAACTTAGCAGTCATACACACACACATAATCCTATTTTTACATAGAAAACCCTTTTAAAATAGAGCTACATTTGTGTCTAGGATTCAGTTAGCCTAGTACTGTTTGGCCTGTAAGTTTCTTATTTGTGATGTTTAGAGCAGAGAGGAGAGGTACTTAGGGCTTGGTTCATCATGTTTTATGTAACTCTCTAGTTTGCTGATCAGTTCATTTTTAATAATATTTTTCTTATAGTATTGAAGCGAGTTATCCAGGAGTCTGTCTAATAGTTTTGACACGTTTGAATACTTTTGTAGAAATACAGAGTTTGTTGATCATGGGACTCTAAGTGGGACATATTTTCTATCCTCTGCAAGTCTAATACTGACCTTCAATTATTGATTAAAGAAACCCTCCACATCAAACAGCATTCTCCAACACTGAACAACATGCAGTCTTCATTTAAATTATACATTTTTTAATATGTTCGTATTACTGATTTTATTTTTATTTTTTTTGTTGTGTTTTCTTGCTGTAGTTTCTCCTGATGATTACTGTTTTGTGTTATATGTTTACTTATCATTAAATTTAGCATTTGTACTTTAGCAATGTCCAAAACTTATGTAAATTCATTTTATTTTGCTTTACATACTGAAGATGG
>NW_013667063.1:235643-241419 GCF_000517525.1 Limulus polyphemus
AAGATGGAATCTGATAGAATTCCAAAACGTTTATCTATGTCCCCTTTTTGTTAATAAACAATGTTGTATATCATAAGTGTCGTAATTCTGGTTTTTATGCTATTAATGTGTGGTATTCAGTTTAATTAATGTTTAGTCAAATGTAATCCCTAAGAATTTTACTGATGTTGCTACCTGTAAGAGAGCCCCATCTAGATATAACTGTAGTATTATTTTGCTTGTTGAGAATGATTTTGTAAATAATAAGACTTGTGTTTTGTGTGCATTTTTGTGTGTGTTTTGTTAATTTTAATTCTCCACTTATTGCAGTACAATTCTAATTGATTTAATAGTGGTTGTATTTTGTATGTTGCTGTTGTTGGGTTTGGGGCACTCTTCCAGATTGTAACATCATCTGTGAACTGTGAGCAAAAAGTTCTGGGTATTTGAGAGGCATGTCACTGACATACATGATAAACAAGGTAGGGCTAAGTACTCACTCCTCCTTGAGGGACACATGCCTCCAGAGTGCAGCACTTGGAGTAGGTGCCCTCAAAATTTTCTCTGATGCTACTATCTTCCAGGAAGTTAGAAACTCAGTGAATAATTTCTATGGGGAGTCCAATTTGGACAGTTTGTATCAGAGTCCATTGTGCCATACTTTATCAAATGCTTTTTCAAAATCTAGGAAGCATGTGACTGTGCATTGCTTTTTATTAAAGCCGTGTATTATTATTTCCGTTAATCTTATGAGATGATCTGTTGTTTGTCTTGCATTTCGGAAGTCATTTTGCATTTCCATGAGTATTAATTTTTCAAGTGATTTCCTTGATTGCTTGTTAGATTTATGGGTCTGTAGTTTTCAGGGTTATTCACTGATTTCACTTTCTCATGGAACATAAGAACATTGGGCCTGTTCCCAAGTGGTTGTTTTGTATGTATCCTGTTTTTAGAGATAAGTTGTATAAAAATGTAAGATGTTATAATAATCTCAGAGGTTTTTTCCTTGAGTAATAAGTTTGAATTTTTTCTTGTCCTGGTGCTTTGTTTTTCAAAGGTTTTATGTTTTCTTGTACTTCTGCTACTGTGACAGGTCTGTTTTGTTGTGTAATCATGCTCCACTTCGACTGTTGTGCTATTGTGTTGAGTGTCCTTAATGAAGCGTGGTGTATAATATATATACTACGATTGATTGTAATATTATTATTTACTATGTTCATGAAGTGGTTGTTCACCTTTGAGTCATCTGGTGTTTTGAATGTTTTTTGAAGATGTTCTATAAAGGTGTGTGCTTTCTGTTTAGTCATGTATGCTAGTCTATTGTTATGTTTAAGTGTAGGACAGGTGGTGATAGTTGTTTTTGTTTGATCTTGTAGCTTTTTTTATATGGGACCAGAAATTATTGTAATCTGTTTTTGAGTTTATTTGTGTACAGAAGGTGTTCCACTTTTGTGATTTTAGTAGCTAAATGTTGTTTCTAATTTTGTTTCTGAACGTATTTATTTGTGTTTTGTTTGTGGTTCACTGGTTATCATATATTCTCTTCTTAATCTTTTTTGTTCCTTTATTTTGTTGATTATGTCAGTTCTAAATAGTGGTAAAACATTTAAATTTAGCCAGTCTCATTTTTGAGACCTGTAAAACACCAAGACCCAAATGATCTGAGACTGAGATCTTCCAAAGGGTGGTCTTGAGACCTACAACACTGATCAATGCATGTTTATACAGATGGCTCACATTCATATCTTACATCCAGTGGAACAGTACATTTTCCAGGTACTACAGACAAGTTATTCACAAAACTTTTTACTAGACACTAAAAAAAAATAAATATATATATATACTGCATGTATACCTTATTTTAACATAACATCCCTCTCAAAATGACCTATGGCCATTGTAAGTAAATTAAGTAATTTTGTGAAATTTCTTTTCATAAATGAAACTAGTGGATGAAATTGTTTGAGATTTCACAAAAACTTTTCTAAAAGTATGTAATTTCAGAAAAAGTAAAATATTTTATTTTGAATTTTTTTTACTATTTCTACTAAAAATACTTTATTTAATGTAGTTATTTGAACTTGGACTCTGAAGAGTTCACCTGCAAGGTGATTTTTTGTTATGTATAAAAACACTATTTTTTATCTTACAGTTTTCACATTCCATTTGCATAATATCTAGAACCATTTAAATAAATATCAAAAGTTTTTTAAGGTAAGTATTTATATTTTATTTTCCATTTTCTCTACTATATCATTAACTCTAACTACTATCCTCAATGTACAGTGCAATGAAATGCTTAAGATTAAGAAATACAAATATGTACATATCTTTTAACTCTTTCTTGATTAATCTTAAAATATCTTCTTTGGATCATATGCATAATTTCACGTCTTTACCTTTTCACTTATAGTTTGTTTTTAATGTTTTGTTTTTCTTTCCTGTTTTTTATCTTTGATATTTATGTCAACACACATCAACAGGTACCACTGACAAGATAACGTTATCATAGTTTAACCTCCGGCAAAATATGTTACACTCGTATAATTAGGAAAGACTTGTTAATCAAGGCACAGCTTAGAATAATATTAAAAAATCATAAAACCTTTCAAATATGAATTTTAAAACACAAATAATACATAATTAACTCAAATATAAAACTAAAACCTAAATACAATTTAACTGACTCTCTAATTATAACATATTTAGGTAAGAAACAACTGTAAGTGCTATCATGGATCAAGCAGCCAACATTACTACATGCATTTACATCTATCTGGTGATGACATCTGCACTCCAATTTCAAAATAACCATTGGTGGATTATAGTGTAAAACGAGCTCTTTCCATTGACTATAAACACATATGTCAAATAAGTACATGTTGCTTGTAAATCTCAAGGCTAAATACAGAAGGTGGGTGTGGCACTTGTCAAAAGTTGGCAACATTTATTACTTATTTTTACTGGATTCAGCCAAAGAACTACAAAAGTTACCTGTCAGTTGTGCAAGTAAATGTACTTATTGTCTAGACATACATTTACAGGACTGGGATTACCTGATTCAAGATAGAGACTGCAACAATTGGTGGGTCACGCGACAACACAACTAAAATTTAAGTTTTTTTAAAAGTTTTCTTTTGAAACTAAGGAATTAAAACTTACATAATATAAAACTCTGAATTATAACATACATTATAAGGTTGATTTTACTAACATATATGGAGAGTGAAGTTGTTTATTTAAATTTTGAATGTAACTCAGTAACATACACAGAAAGGATTTTAAAAAATGTGTCATCCTTATAGAGGTATATTACTATGTTTACACTGTAAGAAGTTTTACATTTGAATGAATAAACACAAGAAAAATGGTTTTAGTAAATCTAATTAAAATAGTTTCTTTAATTATATATTTATATTTATTGCTTTCTCTGTTTACAATTTAAAACTTCATTGCAGAAATAAAGCTTGTTCAATGCAAATCATGAATAGATTAGCAAAATCAGGAGTACCATGATTACTCATGCCAATCCCATCAATTTGATTATAATTATTCCTTAAATTTAAAACTCATTTGTGTAATGGCAAAATATAATAACACATTTAAAGTCTTACAATAAGGGAAGATTCTAGGATTACCCTCAGTTTGTATTTTTGACAAAGTTAAATCACATGCTATTTTAACTATAAATATGTGTGTTCAGCTTCCTACCTTTTTCTCCAGTATAAAAATCTAAACTTTCCCAGACAATTTTAAAATTGTATCAGTAATATTATTACATATACTATCAAACCAATTTCTTAGATAAAAAGAATTTAACTTCATGCAAGTTTTGGAGGTAAACTTCACATCAATGTAAATATTATAGAATTTACTTAAATCCCTTTTATCTCATATGAGTATCCTGTGATATAGTATGTTACAAGGGGCATCATACATATTTAAAATGGGGTTTTTTTCTTTCTTTCAGCAGTACATTAAAGTACTTCAAACAATAGATTGGGAAAAATGATTAACCTGAATTAAAGATTTGTAAATGTTACAAATATCCTTATCTAATTATGTAGCATAAATTCCCATAGATTTTGTATTAACAACAAAGGTTTTAATTAAACTTGTATCTTGTCTGGGGCCATGGACCTAATTCCAAGGAAAAATAAAATCAGTATTGGTAGATTTACAGTAGACAATAGTAGCAAATCCATAGTTACACCTTCCTACAAGCACATAAAAAAAGGTATATTATTGAGTTTATATCTTAAAGTAAACTGAATAGAAAAATGTTGTGCACATTTACTTGTGAATGTAAATATTTATTGCCATACTACTACAATCAACAGTTACTCCACAGCACTGTAACAGTATTTTTAATATGTATTCTTAGATTCTAGGTAGCTTTAATTAGACAAAACACTTTTACCAAGATTTTTTAGTGTTTTGACATTGCCTTTGTTTCACCAAATGTTTAAATTATGTCTATGTTAAATTAAGTAGACTAATCCAGTCAGTCTAAATTGGAACAACGTTAACAGTAAATCAAACATCGATACATGTGTTTAGAAAGCTCAGATCATATTAAAATAATATCAAACATTTTGAATGTAAATTGTTGAAACCAGTCAAACCAACAATGCTAAGTAAATAATATGTGTAAACCAACAGGTAAACTATTAAAATTATTGGATTCAGAATAGGATATGTTATGTATATACAATATCTCTTCATATTTTCATCTGTAAGCACTATTTCACCTTATTATATTAATACATACACATAACAATGTCTGAAAATATCTTTCAACCCTTATGACTTGTATAGAGACTTCATCAAAGTTCAAGGTATTAAACTTTTAAGAATGCTATTAACGTCTCTACACTAAAGGCCAAACTTTATATCTTTTCATCAATCAGCAAATCAATTCTTTAATCTTTTGGTCTAGAAAACCATGGCTATTGTAGAACATTGTGGAAAGGAACATGGCATACCACAAAGAAATAACATCTTATCAGATGTAAAGATCTTATCTAAATGCCATTTTCTAGATCCAAAGATTAAAGAATTGATTTTGATCAAGAAAAAGAAACCTAAAATGAACAAATATAAAAGTTGGCCTTTAGTGTAGAGACGTTAAAAGCATTATTAAGGTTTTAATATCATGGACTTTGATGAAGTCTCTATACAAACTCATAAATGTTGAAAGATATTTTCAGAGATTATTATGTGTATGTATTAATATAATAAGATCAAATAATACTTAAAGATGCAAATATGAAGAGATATTGTATATAAATAATGCATGCTATTCTGAATCCAATAATTTTAATAGTTTACCTGTTGGTTTACACATATTATTTACTTAGCATTGTTGGTTTGACTTGTTAAAAATAGTTAAAATTATTGCATTAAGACCAATACAGAGACTTCTGGTTGCTATTTATCCTGAATTGGTTCATTAACACATTCTGTGCCATGTTCCACACTGATGGGTCACAACCGATTTTAGTTATGGATCATGTGACACAGTGGTAGGTCACAGATAATTATGTTTCAAAGCCAAAATTCTCTTGTGGCATATAACATAACATAATGTTTTGTGACAATATGGAACCTATTGGTCCATCTTGGCTATTCCATCCTCTAAACTAAATTAAAATAATTTAAAAAAAATCTTAAAGCCAGCCCTTATCATTCATAAACTTATCAATCTTGTTCTTAAACTCACTTAAATTTATTGCCTCTACAACATCTGAAGGCAACCCATTCCAAAGGTCAACCACCCTGTTAGAAAAAGAAAACT